>NW_025856554.1:209543-435818 GCF_002878395.1 Capsicum annuum
TGAGGAGGTGTGGTGTGATGTTCTTCCCTTGCCCTATGGTCATGTATACTTAGGTGCCGATTGGTTTGCATGACATCAAGTTCCTAACATGCAAAATGATCCTAGTGTTGTAAGAGACCAATGGGGGAATCGCCTCATAACTTACTTTC
Organism: Capsicum annuum; assembly: GCF_002878395.1. Taxonomy (NCBI): domain Eukaryota; kingdom Viridiplantae; phylum Streptophyta; class Magnoliopsida; order Solanales; family Solanaceae; genus Capsicum; species Capsicum annuum. Next base: position 209,693 of record NW_025856554.1, read on the forward strand.
TTCCCAAGCCACAAAGAGAAGTGCCTACCTACTCCAATCTAAATTATTATGAGAGATGAAAAATTGAGAGTAGTAATGGAGTGCAAGGTGGTAATTCGAGAGTGGAAAAAAGAGAGGTTGTGTGGAGCAAAGTAAGGGGATTACCACCAAACCATGCTAATATTGGTTGTCCTTATATTTCTAAGGAGATTTGTGAAGGTACCAACATGGCGAGCGAAGGCGAACAATGCCAAAAGGAAGTTGCGGTCCAAGCTTATGGAAGACCTTCACACCACGAAAAGAAGAATTTACTCAAGAAATTCAAGGTAAAATAGCCAACTCTTACACTTTCGTGCATGATAATAATATTCATGTAGCTAGTAGCCCATTGAGTGTGAGTAGTAGCTTACTTAATTGTGAGTCAAATGATTCTTCGTCTCCTGTTGATGATGTACATGTTGTGAGTGTGGATACACTAGTTGATCCTATTGATGACCAAATTGACTCTTCTTGTATGATTAATTTATGTCCACCTAGTGTTCAAACCTATATGTTGAACGAAAGTATATCATCTTGTGTAATCGATGTTGATCAACTTATTTGTGAAAATTGTCCACCATTTGAGTATGTTTGTGATGTGATTAATCAAAATCAAATGAGTGAAGTATTTGAAAAAGTTGGTCAATAAAAAGGGAGTGAACCCGAGAGCTATTCTTGGGATAATCTTGTACTTGAAATCTCTTTAAAACGTGATATTGAGCTTTTAGAGAGTGCTGAATGTGTTTGTTCCAAATCTGCCCGTGAAATATATCATGTTCTCTTTAGGTATAATGTCTTATTTGAAGATGATATAAACACTCCTAATGAGCCTAGTGGTGAAAATAAAGGTATAGCTTGCCTCGAAAGCTATAGCAGATATGCTAACCCACTATGGTGTGACAACCTTCCTCCTAAAGATGGAAATGTCTTTTTGAAAGACGAGAGTACTCTTATGGGTAAGGAATATGTAGTCCTTCTTGAAAACTCGAGGGCAAAGGTGTCATTGACTCCTTGGAGTAATGTTCCTAAATGTGCAACCTTGTTTGTCAAACTTGTTCCTAAATTGTATGAATTCCAGCTTGTGAATGCCAAGTTGTCTAGTTGTTTGAAGGAAAGAATGTGTATGTGTTTGAATACTTATTCTTCACCCATGAATTCCTTTGCATGTGATTCTTTCCTATACTACCTCTTTGCCTATGATGATGTCCATACTAGTTTTGGATTTGTTTTATGTCGAGGTAGGAAGTTTGTTGGTTTGTCCATGTGTGTGTGTGATAATGATATATGGATTTTATGGACTTTAGAACCAATCGAAACACCCCCCCTTGATTTGGTCTTGTGATGATAAAAATAAGCAAGGGTGTCTTATGGCTCATACGATGAAGGAAGTTCTACATTATGGATTATTTGATGCCAATAAGACCTATGTACTCTTTTTATCCCTTGGTGATTCCCATAACCAAATTCTTTGTGCACCTTTAATTGAGATTTTAATATTTAATTCAAAGGATCCTTAGATATATTACAAATATGTGCAACCTTTGCATGTTGAGATGATTTGTTGTGCTAACCCTAACCCACATGCCACGAGGAGTTTGTATTTGTTTTCCCTCTCTTTGATTTTGCAAGGTTTGGATTCGAGGTCGAATCCTTTTCAAGAAGAAGAGGATGATATGATAATAATAGTCACCTTAGCTTTCGACGACATCATTCAAAGTCACTATGTGAAGAATCAAGCTTTGGTCGCACGGAGGGCACGGGATCATACTTGGAGGGGATGTTTTGAGCCTACCCTTAATCAAATCCGAGTGTGGAAGATTTCTTGGATACTTGAAGACTTAAGTACTCTCGTGTTTGGACCACCTTGTTGGTTCACAGTTTTGGTTACCTTAATTAAAGGGCATTTTGGTCACTTATCATTGTCCAAGTGACACTCCATGACCATCCCTCCTTATTGAGGGCATTGGAGTCATTTTGTGTTTATTTTGTAATAGATTATAAATAGGCTCCTTTAGTCTTATTTTCACTAGTTTATAAAAGATGAAAGATTAAAACATCAAAAATCCTTTCTCTTGAGAGTAGAACACTTAGTCTTAGTTAGGGCTTGGAAAAGCTAGTATTGATCTTTGCTTGGAAATGGTGGATGTTGAGGTGAGTTAATTCCCTTGGAGGTCATCGTAAGAGTGTGGTTTTGATTATTACATTCATTAGGGGTTTTTGAGTTTAATACACTCTTTAGTTCTTAATCTTGTAATAATCTTGGTCTCACTATCTATCCTTTACTTTTCTTGTTATCATCTTGTGTAGTGGACTGTTTTAGGTCATTTATTAAATCAAAAACAAGTGTTATTGTTATTCATCTTGTTCCTAATGTTTTGTAGTTGTTTTTGGTGTTATATACATCATTGTATCTTGTATTCTGCTTGTTGATAGCGAATTCGGGAGTGGTCTCCATCCTGGTCCTCGATCCTTAAGATTGTGGATTGATTTGGAGTGTGTTTTGTGTTTCCGTTGTCATTCTCATATCAGTTTACTAGCGGTTTGAATACTGGTTTAAGCAATAAAGAATAATGTATGCAAATCCATGTTTTTCGTTGTATTTTCTTGTGCATCCGAGAATCAAAACTATTGCTCCAAGAGTATCTTTCAATCGCAAAGTAAAGCAAGGACAAATAACAAGACTTAGTATGCTAGAGAATAAGATATTCTTGTTGAATTGCTTGGAATTTAGAATGTCTTTGCAAGTACAAGTGGCGAACTATTTATATGCTACGATAGTGAGGCCTCATCCAATAGAAAGTTGTGACAATTTTGATACCTACCCGTTTTTAAAACATATTTTGAGGTTTAGACACCAAATTTTTTGTTGATTTATCTTTTAGGGTTAGGTCTTGAAAAGGGTAAAAAGTGGATCAGGGTTGTGGGGTCATGGGTTCCTTTAACATTTTTAAAACTTGGGGAAAAAATATAACTTTTTAAAAACTACAACATGGTCTCTTTTTAAATTTATTTATTTTCAAAATATTTATTAAAATAATTTAATATTTTCAACTACATTTCTCTCTCCTCAAAACCTTCTTTCTCCCGATTTTGGTTCCTATTTTTCGAAAAAAAAAAAAATTTGCTTGATTCTTGCTTGCTCAGGATTTTTTTTTATTTCTCTTGTTCAGTTAAGTCTAATATTTTCCCCAATTAGTTTTTGATCCATTTTAGTAATTTTTTGCGATGACGCTTTGTGTTGGGGATCTTCGATTTTGATAAAAATTGCACAGTTCTTTGTTGAATTAGTCAAAATTTGAGTGCGTTTAGTTAACATTGTCAATTTCACATGTTTAATCATATTTTGCTTTGGATAATGATAAGAAATTTTTAAAATTTTTGTAGTTATATTGTGTATTGATTAATTTTTTTTATACTTAATTGAACCCATTTTAATGGTGTTCTTGCTGTTGTGAATTGCACTGCCCATATCTGGTGAAGTTGGAACTTGATTTGCATGTTTTATTAAGGCATTTTTCCATTTTTTTTAATAGACCAGTGGTCGATAAATCGACCACTGCAGATTTATTTTTGCTGCATTTGTTCATTTTTATTAATAGACTAGTGGTCAATAAATTAACCACTACAAATTTATTTTTTGCTATAGATCATAAATGGTGAGAAGAGTTCATAGAGTATTTAAAAGGCCTACTTCCACTGCTTCTACTTGTAGGAAGCAAAAAACTGAAGAAGTTTTGAAAACTTCGTAGAGAAAAAAAACCCATAGTCGATGAATTGGAGTCGAAAACCAAATAAAAAATTCTTGCCGATATTTCCAAATATAATGAAAGTAGTGCACACGAGATTGAGGATGCTGAGGATAGTGAATGTAAAAGCGAGGGGGAAAGTGACGAATGAAGTGAAACTGATAGTGGGAAAGGTGAGGATAAGAGAGATAGCAGAGACGGGTAGGAGGATCTCCTATTCTTGCCAATTTATGCGAGAGATATCTCCGTTGAGTCGTACAGCCTAACAACCTGGATGGATGATCTTGGCTCTTTTTCCTACAAAGATTTCTATGAGAGGAAGAATGGCGGTGTATCAAGAGTTTAGATGGGTTCTTGTTGAACAAAAGTTGTATTGTGATTTTAAGAAGACTTGTTTCAGACACTTAAGGCATATGCTGGAATTTTAAGTTTAATGGATAGATGGTTCATTATATGTAGCTGCAACATATAAAAAATAAAAAAAAATGCATGAAATTTCGTTTTGTGGGAATGGTAAGCCAGCTTGTTTCCACTTAAAAGAATTTGCTTTGATTACGGGGTGAATTGTTCAACATATTTCCATGAATCAATAATGAACAAAGTCCTCCAAAATAGAGAAAACTTTCATTTTAAGGTGAGGATGAACAAAAGCATTATTGCTACAAAGTTGATTAGTTTGATGAAAGGTAATCGGCTAAATAATCAACAAAAGTTGAAATGTGCTTTGGTTTGGTTTGTGCACACGATGCTATTCGCAAAGGACCCGTCAAAGAAGGTAGATTCGGACCACATCAAGATAGCGGATGATTTAGTATTTTTCGGGGGTATCTATGGGGAATAGAGTCCTTCGAGCTGACCTTGAGCTATCTGAAAAAAAGACTGATCTGACCAAGCAGAAAGAAGCTTTTGTCAAGAGGAATAATGCATCGTACGCGTTATTTGGCTTTTCCTGGGTGTTTATGGTACTTATAATCTACCATCTTATTGATTTATTATAGACTCCAACATATTTATGCAATAATACATAGACACTGTAGACTTTCTTGTGCTTCTAGTGATTGCAGGATTGGATATATGAGGCCTTTCCTCATTTGGGAAGGTACGCCGACGAGTCATCGGATTCTCCCCTTCCCATTCCCCTTTTTCTTTGATGTCACACGTCGAAGTGTGACAACATAATGAAAGGCAACCCATTTAAGTACAAAGAAACCAACACAAGGTAAAATTATACTTATTATTATATGATACTAATATTATTATATTAGCGAATGTCGTGTAATTTATTTTTATTTTTTTATAGATTGTGCACCCATACCATATCCCTACTGTCTGTGAGATGGAGCAGAGATATATGAAAATATTTAAGCCATACACGGATGAGGTTAAGGATACATCCATCAATACGTTGAAGGCGCAACTAAAAGGAGTGATTGTCCTGACTTCATTAGAGGAGGTCGCGGACGAAGATGAAGATTTGGGTGGCCACAATTATGTTCCAAGTACACCACACGCTTGTTACCTACACTAGCACGTTGCTTTGCTTGAGAAAATTCTACTGGATATTGCTTCTTCTGCTAGAGGTACAAGGCTGAGGAGAATCGAAAAGAATAAGAGAAGCAATAAGAAGAAGGTAAATTAATTTAGTTTTTGCTCTTCCAATTTAATTTTCTTGCATATGTTTTGTAATCCTTTCAAAACAATACATTACACCTCGATATCCCCCCTCGTAACTGGCATTATGTAAACCTTGAAGAACTTGTAACCGTAGTGACAGACATTATTTCAGCAGATGAAAAACGTAAAACGTGAAGAAGAGAAGAAAGGAAAAAATTGGAAAAGAAGAATGCAACAGATGGAGAAGATGCGAAATAAGAAGAAAAATAAAAAGATGAGGAGATGACAGCTAAAGCAGAAAAACAAAATGAGGAGAAAACAAAAGAAGATTGTGAAGACAAATCAGAAGAAGAAGAAGAAGACAAAAATGAGAAGGTAGTTGAAGATGAATTAGTGGTCGAACAGAAGGTTAAAAACATTGAAGAAGGGAATAAATCATCATAAGAAGAAGAGAAGAAAAATGAGAAGAAAGAATTTGAAGAAGAGGAGAAAAAACATGAAGAAAAAGAAGTGGATGTGATGGGCATTGTTGCAGAACTCAATCAAGGAAACAAGTAGTTTTGTGGATTTGGAACAAAAAATTTTCTTAATGATTTTTTTAGTGATTTGTTCTTTATCGATAATTGAATTACATATATTTGACATGAAAATGATGGAATTTGCTGATGAAATAATATTCAGTTATTCCATTGTCTCGTTAGATTAAATAGTTGGCCGCATTACGTTACCAGTTCAGCTATTATTCTAATTTATAGTGGTTGATTGGAAACATAATAGAAGTTGTTCTCTATAATTTATAGACTTAACAGACTATCGATTGAGTAATTCATATATTTACTTACAGTAACTATCATGGTTTATAGAGGTCGATGATAAAAGACACAGACATAATTCTCTATTAATTGTAGATTACACCCAGGATTGATTAAGAAACCTTACATCTATTTATTTAGTTTCCTATATTCCTATTACACATTTCCAGAAAGCCAACAACAATAACAAATCATACAATAAATTTTTTAAGCCTTTCTCTTTTTCCTTGGCCAAAATCAGCCTTTGCTTTACTTGATCTCTCTCTATTTTGACTTCTTTTAGTGATCCTTTCAAGTAATCCCTTAGCTCTTCGACTTTATTTTGCAATGTCATGAGTAGATTTCTATTTTCTTATATTCCTGAAGTCTTAGGAGTATATGAAACTTAGAAGCACCTCAAAAATTTGATGTCGATGGGCTGATCGTCAGTGAGTCTTCGTCAAGCCACTTAAAAAAAGAACATCCGCCAATATTCTTTCCAAACGCACAGTCAAAACATTTTTGACTTGGATTCCAATCGGTATGTGACATCTTAAAAACAGCTGGATTGCCATAATGACATATGTAGGACACTTTTGCATTTGACTTTTAGGATGCTTGAGACATTTTAGTTGTTAACAAAAATTAAAGACAAAAAAAGTAACAGTGTTAACACAAAAATAGCCTTCCTTTTATAGAAAAAAAAGTTATCAACCTTATATTTGAATACATAGGCAAGTCTCTCCCTAAATATTTCACCAAACCTCTTAGCAATCGAATTGAATATGGATGCCATGGGGTAGTCCCTTTCAGCAATCAACATAGCATTCACCGGCTCAGCATTATTTGTGGTCATCATGTCAAATCGATTGCCAGGGAAATATGCCCTACTGTATTTCTCAAAACCAAGATCATGCTTGAGGAAAAAGGCTGCCTCTGGACAGTAGTTCTTGAATTCCACAAAATAGTCTCTAAACTCCTCGGGAGAATATCCCTTTGCTGCATTATAGAATAGATAGAGGTGTTATTTGCAGTGGTGATTTACCCGAAGCTTTTTACCTAGGTGCCTCATGCAATACCTATGATAAGCATGGTTTTATGCCTCCGCGATGCCATTAGCGATGCTCTTATGCCTATCGGACATAAAGCACAAATATGGTCCATCGACCATAATAGACTTTAGCTTCTCAAAGAAGAATGTCCAAGATGCATTGTTCTCCTTTTCAACAATGCAAAAGGTAATGGGATAAATATGGTTCTCCAAACCCTGTGCAACTGTGCTTAGCAGCATGCCCTCATACTTGCCGTATAAATGAGTGTCGTCGATCGCAATAACCTTTCTCATGTGCGGGAATCCCCTAATTCAAGGGCCCAACAATAAAAAGTAGTACAAAAACCTACAACCGACCTTGTTTACCAAGATGGAATAGGTAGTGCACTATTAAGAGCATTGATCATGTATGAAAAAGTGGGCAGGCAGGAATACCGGTGCTCAACTATCCCTCAAACCATTTCATTGGCAATCATACCCCCTATCCAATATTTCCAATAGCTTTGTCTACTTTTTAAGTTCTTGAAAACGATCCTCCGAATCTCGGTAGTGTCCGGACCCTTTCCTTCATGATACATGTTCACACAGAGCGATGCAATGAATTTAGAGGTAATTTACCTATGGAAGTGGGTGGCGTATTTGATGCCGTAACTGTGATCACCGATGTATTTATAGATGACGAATCTGTCCATGCATTTATACTTCTTTTCCCACATCATCCAAGTACAACTTGGACAAATGCATTTCACCTTGAGGAATTTGCTGCAGCTCTTCAACGTAGCATAATCAAAAGAATTTCTCATAGCTTCTACATCTAGCAACAATTTCAGGTTTTTTTCTTCTAAATATTTGATTTACCTGAAAATTAGTTCCATCAGAGAAAGTGTTGTTGGTTTGTGCTCCCAGTTCGCACTTTTCTCCCCCTTCTTTAGAGAAAATTGAATCTTTCAATTTCATTGAATGATGTTCCGAATCCATTGGATGAGCATCCAAAGTCTCATCTTCAAATGAATCATGTTCGTCGATTTTCGGCCGGGGTGGCGGGATTGTTGGAGACCCTGGGATGACATTTATCCTTAATAATGTCCTAGAGCCATCGGAAGTGATATCCAACATATATAACGACATATGTCAATCATAATATATGAGCATGGGATGTATTTTACCCCACTCATTCATTACATAGCGAATCATAACGTTCTTTGGCTCGTTCTCTAATTCTCCGCTCTCAATTATGCTTCGAACCATGTCGTCTTATGATCCATTGGGGTGCAGTGGGATGGGCACTGTCTCCTTTCTAGATGATTCTAAATTCCAATAGTTGGGAGTTTCCTCCCATACACCTATGTAATACCACCCATAATAACTACATCAGCTACTGCCATAATAGACTACACAAATGATAATTGATTAAGGTATCAATCTATAGCTAGTCGATGACTAGTCGATCACTGGTATGAATACGTCCGTACAAAGATGAAAATCGACTGATTTTTGATATAATCATTGCCCTCATAGCTCTGGATGGAAAAATGTATGTGTAGGACTTCTAAACTACTGAAATATATCAAATGATGAGATATTGAGCTGATTTGGAAAGCTTTTCGAGCTAGTAGAAATGGTGAAAATTTTTTTTGTATTGTTTTTCAAATAGGATGGAACAACAATGGAGGCAATGATGAAGAATGGATATTTTCAGTTATGATGAACAATTTTTCGTTAGAAAAATGGTCGGAATCGGAAATCAATGGTGAAAAAGCGAGCTCCTATTGGTGGCTTCTTGGAAAATTTTCTAAATTAAAATAGGAAATATGAAAAAATGGTGGAAATATAAAAAAAAAAAAGAGAGAAATATTAAATATTAAATGGATGAGGTGGGGGACTAAAGTGTAAAATTTAAAACTTGTGTGGTAGGTTTGTATGTAAGAAGTAACACCTAATTTTCCAATACTTGTGTCTAAATGCCAAAATAAGTTTTGAAAGTGTGTAAGTGTCAAACTATCACTAGAAAGTTCCACTAGCGCCCTAAAGTACTAGAACCAAAGACCGGATGCCGCATGGTAGTGATGTTGGTAGTGCCAACAAATATTCATCCTACGATGTCAGATTGGTATGAGCTCTTCTTGTAACACCCCGAAGCATTCTTTAATTGATACCACTCATAGTAGCATGTATAGGGAATTTAAAGCATAAAATTTTTCCCAGTGTTGAAAGACTAAGTCATATTTTAAGCCCCTAACTATAGTGATTTCTAAATTGTTTTTGCTAACCCCGAGATGTAAATTTATGAGTTATTTATGTTTAGGGTTGTTAAGGTCATGTCTTAGGAAAGTTTTGGATTTTTCTGATAAGGTTTAAGCCATGTTTGGATCACGAAAATAGCAAGTCATTGAGATTGCACCGCCTCACGGTGCCTATGGCGATGAGCCCTCGGGCGCATCGTGGTGGGACTCTGAATCGGTATTCAGTTGTGAATTTAGTTTTCAAAGGTCAGTATCATCTTTTCCCCATATCCCCAATCATAATAGCATGAGATTAAGTCGTCACGAGGGCATTATATGCTAGAAATTACTCAAATTCTCTCCTAACTAAACCCTAACTCTTCCCCAAAGATCAAGAATTTAACCTCTTAAGTTCAAGATTTTCAAGAAAAGAGTCAAGATTAGGGATTCAATCTCAAAACTAAGGAACATAAGGTAAGTGGGACTGTCCTAAACCTCATGGGTATGAATTTACTATTTTTAAACTAGTTTAAAGAGTATATGTGTATTCATATGAAATTGATTTCAAAGTTGCTGACGAACATGCATTGAAACCCTATGATTTGATAAAGTATTGTAGAAATTGTAATGTGGTGTTTTAAACTCTAATTATTTTCGTGTGACCATGAAATATAAAGCTTTGTGAAGTTAAATGAGAGCACGGGATATGTAATTCCTTCTTTTTTCTATGAAATTCATTGAGTTGCATGTTGTGAATTGATTATATGAACTGTTAAAAGTTGGAGTCTATTGATGGACTATTATGTACAAATTTCATTATTTTTATGAGATAATGAAATGGTATTTTTACTTGTTTTTATAAGTGATCATGTTGCCTATTAGGCATAGCTTTAGATTTATTAAAAATGGTGACCATCGTAGATGAAGTGTTGAATAGAGATTTGGTTGGTTTTCATTTGTTTTAAAATATATACTTTTCTCTGACTAGTATATCCTTTAGGTGGTCAATAAATACCTTTTAAAATAAGAAAAAGTGCAGTAGAGAAGTTATGATATGCCTTGAATGTTTAAGTATGGAGATACCCTATTATGATGTGCCCAAAGCTGGATAAGAAAGAAATAACATTTCGAAGAAGATATGTTTTAAAGAGTCTAAAATTGGGCTTAAGAGAATTGGATGGTTACCCATAGAAGACATGAGTTCAAATAACTCGTTGCCTAAAACTGTGATTTGCTGATAGGGTTTATGTTGCCCCAAAAGGGGGATTGTACGCTGGAGACGACCCTGTAACGTAGTAGAGATGCAGAGAATCCAACCTTTACAGTAGACTTTGTTTGGGGGCTTGGCAGTCGAGTCAAGGGCGGATTCCATATAGCCTATAGAATTACAGATTATAAGGTGTACCGTCTAGCTAAGAAGAGAAAATAAAGAGTAGATCCATATTTTCAAGAAGTTATTTTGAAAGTTATCAGATTATGCCCATGTGTTTTCAAACATTTTATGTTGATACGTTTTATGAAATGCTCTCACCTATTTTGTATAAAATTTATTTTGTTTTTGGATTGTTCTACGTGCCATTATATTTGTATTGACCCCCTATATTTTAAGACCTGAGGCTTAGTCCTAAGGTCCCGTTAAGAAGTAGATTGGTTTGTCAAACATTTGATTATGGTGAGCCTCCCTTGTTTCGGAAGGCCTTGTGTCATGTTACATTTCCATTTGGTTTTAGTTTATGGTCCGACCAGGGGCCTTATCCTGGTTTCAGACAGAAATTAGAGATTTCACAGACTGGTGTTAAATTTCTTTGAATGTTTATGAACTCATATCATATTATTTAGTTGATAAATTCAGATGACCATGTTTTCATTTTTTTCTGCATATTTATCGTATATGAATTATGCATATAATCGCTAGTTATAAAGGATCTCGAGCCTTTATGGTCTGGGATGCTCGTTATGGCCAGGGCCTCGGTTTAGGTCGTGAGTAACTTGGTATCAAAGCATGGTACATGGTACCAAGGTATTTATGAAATTGCATCGGGTAGAGTCCTTTTTTATGGGTACATAGTGCATCATACTTGTAAGGAAGAAGCTACTAGGCATTTAGGAATGTCTATCTTTTCTTTATGTCTTAATTCATGCTATAGAGTCAGAATGTCCCCCTAACGCATGATTTCATATATTTCAGAGATTCATTATGGCTCTTCTTAGATGAAATGAGCAGAACACTCGTATTAATGATATCCACCTTAAACATGGGATGTAGATCCACAATAGTACTCATACTCTAGAAGTTGTTGCTACTCCAGGAGTTCCTCTACTCCTAACTATTCCACCTCGGGCTCCCCGGACCGGTGCCAATTGTACTCATCCTCATCAGAGAGATGTCTCTAATGTTGAGTTCCAATAGTCTCGTTGGTGTGAAAATATAAGTTTGATGCCTAGTTCATCTGAATCTACGCGAGTTGGTCGGTTCATAAAGCTGAACCTGCCAAATTTTATGGACACAAAGATTGAGGAGGACCCCTAAGGGTTTATTGATGAGCTAGAGAAGATTTTTAGAGTTACATATGCTAATGAGGTTGAAAGGGTTGAGTTGGCAGCCTATTAGTTGAAGAAAGTAACTAACTAGTAGTACAATGAGTGAGAAGATTTGAGGGGTGGAGATATTGAACAATATGTGTGGGGTGACTTAGTGGTCATTTTCCTAGATCATTTCTTCCCCAAGAACTGGGGGAATCAAAGGCCAAAGAATTTATGAATTTAAAATAAGGAAAGATGAGTATTAAAGAGTATCCATTAAAGTTCACTCAACAGTTTTGTTATGCTCCAGAGTTATTGGGCAACATGAGGGCTCTCATGAAGAAGTTTGCATCTAGTTTATCGTATGATTTGGTTTCGGAGTGTAAGGGAGCAATACTAAAAACTGACATCGATTTCTCTAGGTTATCAGTGCATATACATCAGGTAGAAGAGGAGAATAATAGATTGGCTGAGGTAAGGGAAAAAGAAAGGCAAGCTAAGAGAGCTAGGTTCATAGATCAACATACCAGTCAACAGCAGGGTGGCAGGTCATACCAGAGGTTTTCCAAGAAGAAATTATGGAGCAATGGTCAGTCTTTGGCTAGCACCCCAGCACCCAGACCGTTAGGTGATCAGTGATTTCCTTATTTCTATCCTAACAATGGGTTGAGGGTGCAGGGCACTCAGTCCCAGTGATTGTGGCTCAAACTTTCAGATCATACGTGGGATGTGGTAAATATGAAAAGAGTCATCTAAGACAGTGTTAGTTTGGTAGTCTTGTGTGTTATGCCTGCGGCTAGCCAGTTCATAGCAAGAGGGTCTTTCCCTAGGCAAGGAGAAAGTTTGGAGGTGCTATGTCTTAGTAGAACTCTTTAACTCTACCACCTAAGGGTACTACTTCGACTACTAGAGGTGGTAACAACCGATTATATGCCATATCTAACCACCAAGATGTAGAAACTTTGCCAGATGTTGTTATGGGTATGTTACAGATTTTCTTCTATGATGTGTATGTACTACTTGATCCTGGATCTACCTTGTCTTATGTGACTCCATACATGGCAGTTAGTTTTGGTTTTGAGTATGAAAATATTTTGGTACCTTTTTCTATTTCCACTCATGTTGGTGACTCTATTGTGGCTACAAGGGTTTATAGAAATTGTGTAGTGCATGTTCGTCATCGTGATATTGAAGTTGATTGTGTTAAACTATAAATAATTGATTTTTTTGCTATACAAGGAATGTATTGGCTTCATGCATGTTATACTACATTAGACTGTAGAACCAAAAAAGTCACTTTCCCCTTTCCTAATGAGCAGTGATAGAATGGGAGGGATACTTTCTCTCACCTAGGGGGAAATTCATATCTTATCTTAGAGATTGTAATCTTATATCAAATGGGTGACTATAGAATCTTGTTCGATCCAGAGAATCTATAACTAGAAGTCCTTCCCTCCAGTCTATCCCCGTAGTTAATGAATTCCCAAAAGTTTTTCCTGGTGAACTTTCTGGGATACCACCGGATAGGGAGATAGATTTTGGCATTGATTTATTGCCAGACACCAGGCCTATTTCTATACTTCCATACGGAATGGCTCCTATAGAATTGAAAGAGTTGAAAGAATAGTTAAAAGTCCTTCTTGGCAAAGGCTTTATACATCATAGTTTCTCTCCCTGGGGTGCACCTGTACTCTTTGTGCATAAGAAAAATGGTTCCCTTCATATATTTATAGATTGTCGTTAGTTAAATAAGGTCATAGTTAAAAACAAATACACTCTTCTCAGAATTGATCTTTTTTACCAACTTCAAGGTGCCAAATGTTGCTCTAAAATAAACCTTGTTCGAGGTACCATCAGATGAAGGTTAGGGAGTCTGATATTCTTAAAATAGCTTTTTGAACTCGATATAGCCACTATGGATTCTTAACTATGTCCTTCGAATTGACTAACTCCCCCGCAACTTTTATGGGCCTAATGAATATGGTATTTCATTAGTTTCTATATCTATTCGTTATAGTATTTATCGATGATATTTTGGTTTACTCTAAGAGTGAGGAAGATCATTCTAATCACCTCTGAATCATTCTTCAAACCCTCAATAATCATGAGTTATATGCAAAGTTTTTCAAGTATGAATTCTGGTTTAGTGTTATTGCTTTCCTGGGGCACATTTTTTCTAGTGAGGAGATTAGGGTTGACCTCCACAAGTTGAGGCAGTGAGAAAATAGCCCTGTAATACACCAAATATCCAAACCAATGTTAGCGCCATGTTTCAAGCTCATGCAAAGTACATTATAGCTTTTTTAGTAGTTTATGAGTGAGTTTGATGTATATTAATGCCTCAAATAACTCCTAGCTATTAGACGAATCAAAACATCCCTTACCGATTGAGTTTTTGAGAAAAATGTTGTTATAGTCAACTTCAAATGAGTATATATTTCTACTAATAATTTTTCAGCTCAAGACCCACCAAAGTGTAGAAAATTGAATTAGCTTTCCAACGATACCAATTTCACCTAAATTCAATACGCGGGTGAGAAGTTATGGCACTTTTAGTGAAAAAAAAGTAGTCCAACGCGATGAGGCCACATCACGGTGATGGCCAAAATCACAATCATCATTTTTTAGTGTGTTATCGTGATAAGCACCATGTCAGGTTGAAGTGAAATTTTGCGTTCGTCCTTTTCAAGTGAGGCACCACGATGGCACCGTGTCGCGCCATGGTGCAAAACCAAAATTGTCCGTTTCCAGTGGCACAACTTGATAGCACCGCATTGCGCTATCGGACAAAATGGGAATTGTCCTTTTCCTGTGGAACAATGCGATAAGCACCGTGTTGCGCCGACATATAAAATCAGGATTATTAGTCCATGTTTTTAATTTCCTGAGACCGCTTGGTCGTTTCCCATAGCCTCAAACTCATCCAAAACACATAATTACAACCCTAAAGGGGAATTATGTACCCCATTACTAACAATTCCTCTTCAAGAAGTTAATCCTCTCTCAAGAATTAGTGATGTTGATGTTTAAATCATGCTATTACTAAAAGACTTAAACTATTCACCATGCTTATCTTAAACTATAAATATCAAGTGTTTGATGAAATGCCTCAAATAATGATTTTTGAACAATGATCCTTGTTATGTTTTCAAGTGCTTTCACATGGCATTAATTATAGTGTGTTTTAAATATTGTTACGTCCACATCATGTTCATACTAATTGAAAATAAAACCCTCAATTCTGATTTGGTCATGTGATTGTGTGATTTTTTCATGTTTATAAAGCATCTCCATGTTAAAGTCTTAGTCCCCATGTGTTTGATGAAATTCTTAAGTGAATAATTGTGAATAATGATTTCCTTCCATAGCTTCAAAGCTTTCAAGTGGTCCTATTGTTATTTCTATCGAGTCCTGGGGGTTATGAATCCCTAAAATTTAGTTGTTTAATTAGTTTCAGCAGCTTTCGAATAGTTCAGATAAATCATTAGCATTACCACTCTGTTAGCCTTTATGATTACTTACTTCTCTAGTTAAGTTAGTTCAGTTCCGTAATCAGTTAAACTCTGAACAATTCATTATTATAAATCTATTAAGTTGGAAATAGGATTTAGCATCGAGTGAACCCAAGAATGGGGGCTCACATGCTAGTTGAGGGTGTAACCTTTAGTAGCAATCCCTGTATTCCAAAACTTCGTACCCAGCGTAGGTTGAGATATCAACTTGCCAATTGAGGGTTGACAAAGTATTTACCTGCAAGATGAGGGTAATACATATCTCTATAGGGCACCAGCCAGATGAGAGTGACTCTTCTACTTGTTACTATCCGTGGCATGGTACTAGCACCCTTCCAACTAGGGTCACAGGTTGGACCCCAATCAGCTTAGCTTTGGAGCATGTCGGTTAAATGATACCTCCCACAGTTTCAGTTTTAGTACTGAGAATAGAATTCAATTTATTCTTGCTTGACCATAGCATACAGTTTATCACTTATTCAGTTATAAGTTCTTAGTGTTTCAGTATTTCAGTATTTTAGTTTACAAATCATATTCAGAACATATTTTATGCTTTGTCATGCATTCTCAGTCTTTACAGATTTTTTCATACATTCTTACTCTGTACCTTATGTTATGTATTCAGTCACTTATTACTCATGCACATGATACCCTGCATATAAGCCTAACCTTATTTACCATACCAGTATATTCGAAGTAATGATTGCATACCCATTTCTCACACTATGATGTCTTATATCATAGATTCGGATGCTCAGATTCTCGATTGTACTTAGAATTTCCAATACATCGGTAGTCGTGGTGAGTCCTCATCCTTCGAGGACAAATTACCTTATATTAATTTATGTTAGTAATTCATCTATTTAGTTAGCCAGAGTTAGTTGGAGGCTTATCCCATCAACTCCACATTAGACAGTTTAGATACGTTAAGACTAGTACAGAAAGTTAGTGAGTCTTCGGTTTTCAGTTTTCATGGTTAGACATTTTATCATTATTATTAGTTTTGTTTTATAGACTTTATCAAAACTATGATTTAAAAACTTATGGCATTACTCAATTAAATTCTGCATATAATCTTTTGTTATAAGTTTTACTCAGTGCTCATAACAGGTACCAGGTCATGGGTTAGCTTGTGGTCTCTTGGGACCATAAGCATCATGTGGTGCCCAGGGTGTACTCTCGGGGCATTATAGGACCAGACCTATAACTCCAACTGATATTCGGAGCTTCTTGGGTTTTATAGGGTATTAAAGAAGGTTTGTTGAGATGTTTTCTTCCATAGATTTTCTACTTACTAAATTGACTCAGATGAAGGTGAAATTCTTATGGTCGGACTCTTGTGAGAATACTTTTGAGAAACTGAAAGATAAGTTTACTACTGCACTAGTTTTGACCCTACCTGAAGGTACAGGGGGCTTTGTCATATACTGTGATACATCCTGGGTGTGACTTGGTTTTGTTCTTATACAATATTGTAAGGTGGTAGCTTACACATCTAAACTGCTGAAGGTGTATGAAAATAATTATCCCACCCACGACATAGAAATAGCGGAGGTGGTATTCGCACTAAAAATTTCATGGCATTATCTATGTACAGTGCATGTTGATATTTTTATTGATCATAAAAGTTTACAGTATGTTTTCACGAAGAAAGAACTGAATCTCAGGCAGAGACAGTGGTTGGAGTTGTTGAAAGATTATGACATGAGCTTGTTGTAGTACCCCGTACTTTTCTTAGCTTAAATTTGTCCCTAGAATGTCAAGAATTTAATGCTCCTAGATTTATTAGCAGAAGTTTCAAAAGTAACACAAAGGGCTTGAGAGGAGCTCCTTAGTGTGTTAAGTTCCTTTAGTTAAAAGTCTATGTTCTCATCCTTATGAGTTGTTCAGATGAGACTGAATTACATATGCATTCAGGTTCCTCATTATCCCTACAGTACAGATAGTGCTCATGATTAGAGATGGTATAAACCTAGACTTTTAAATGTAGTGTGCATTCGAGGGATAGTATGAACTTCAATGTCATGAACTTCAATGTCATGATTTATGGGTAGTAGAACCTTATTATAGTTGTAAGTATGGGTATAAAAGAGTACTGACAAGAAAATTGGGAGTGTCAATTGATAGAAAGTATAGAGATAAACTTGTGCATGTTAGCGAGTTATGTTAAGGTGACACATTTTTGTGTGTTGGTTTAGTGGAAGGAAGAGAAGGAGTTATTAGTTAAGGTAAATTGTTGTTTACTTGAAGTATGAAATAAATTATTGATGGTATCTATTGTGTTTGTAAAGTATATGATATTAATAAACTATTTGGTGGTTTAGTATCATTAACTTAGGGCTTACCTTGAGGTCACAAAAAAGAGTTTAGCTGAAACTTATAGAGCTATGATAGTAATTTGTTTTTGTAGAAGTGTATGCTAATGTATTATAAGGAGATATTTTATATGATTTTGACCAATTACTATCATTATGAAGTCTTAGTGGACTAGTGTTACATGATGATTTATTTCATAGCTTCCAAGCGAGAATTGTATGTGAGGTTGGGTTGTTGAATTATATTAGCACTAGACACTAAGTTTGAACAATGGATGATCATAATGGTGGAAATAATGATTGCTTGGTTAGTGGTGCTAGTTGTATAAATGTAATTAAGTAGGCTTGAACAGTGTATGCAAGAGTTTGAGTTCAGTTATCTGTAATTAAGTCTGATGAAGTATGTATGATGAAGAAGTAGGCCCAAGGTAATATGGGGTTGCATTATTTTCTAAGGTTATTACATGTTTTGTGCGGTTGTTAGTACCGTTGAGTTGCTAAGTGGAAGAAGACTAGTTAGATGGTATATCGTGGTCTTAATAGCCAAGTTAAGAAGCTATGGGTAGATGATGTTGAGCCATTTGGTATGATCTTAACTCTCATGGTTTAGAAATACAAGTTTAGAGATGTCATATTAGTAAGCTGTGACAAGATTATTGTGGTTTATTAAATGTTTATTATAACCGTGTTAAGTGTTAGGATCTAAGCTTGAATCCTTGAAGATTGAGCAAATAGGAATAAGAGTTAAAAGCCCTAGATGGTATGAACTCAGGATATGCTGATACCCATGAATATTCTAAGTTAGTAAGTGCTCAAGATGTTATATGACGACTATTGATCTATAGAAAGATAAAGTAGGTATCTCTGACAGAGGTATTAGCATTGCGTGCTACACGTTAAGATACACTCCTTTAGGGTAAGTTTAGCTTTATGTGTATTGATTATACCCCAGACTCAAAAGTAAAGTGATTGAAATTTAGATTGAAGTTTATTTAGTAGTTTACAGACTTAGATTGATGGCTTAAAGACAAAGGGGGAGATGATAGAATGAGTAACCAAGTCAGACTTTCGGATTCTAATAAGTGATGCTAGTGTAGTATAGAAAGTCAGTAAGAGAGGGTGATGCTCTATCCATTCTCCTCTTAGTACAAAGTTTCGTACTTCAGCCATCCTAATATTTACTCATGCCTCACATGTTAGTTCCCTGACCATAGATCATTTTCCTGCATATAATAGAAAGTCATGTACTCTCATAATTCCTAGTAAGAGGAGTTCCAGTTCATCCAACAGTTGGAATCATATTCCATAAGTTATGAACTCCAAATTTAGTCCTTACAGAATGTTCAGATCCAGCACTCCTACAACACTCTTAACGATCATTGAAATTTAAATTTATATCATTTACATCCTCATATTAGATCTCTTTAATAAATCCATATCGTGAATACTTTATTCCTCAGTCCTCAATAAAGTTCCATGTCATGCTTAGTATCCCTTCATGTTTTGGTCCCTGGTATTCTAACTTTTCAGTGACCTTCCCCTGGTCAAGATATTGATGATGAGCAATTGTGTGGATGGGAGATAATAAATGTGTTATGTTTTGGAAGATTTTTGCAAGCTGGTTTTATGTAAGTCTATAAGTTTGAAAGAATTTTTTAGGTGAAGTTTATTTTCTTGTGTATGACTCAGTTAGTTGAGAATCTTTTATGTGTATCATCCTACGAATTGAATGGTGCATGGAGGTTATTATTGATAGAGGTGTTAGAGAATATGGGAGAGATGCTCTTATGGGTATTTGTTTGGAAGTACATGTGTGGAAATGAAAATAGGCTTGAATGTCGTGCTGGTGTATAAGAGGATAGGCATATGGTGCATTAATGGATTTCTAGTAAGCGGTTTAATTTAGTTGTTAGTGTGATAAAAAAAAGTCATCCTAGAGAAGGTAGTTGTGTGACAATGCTTGGGGTATTAAGTTCATAGTTCAGGCTAGTATTATGAGGTTATGTGCAGTACCCTGTGATTCTGAGTTAGGCCTGGCTGTGATGAAAGCATTTAGTTCAGTTTAAACTTTAGTAGAAGGATTTATCAATGCCATGTGAGAATTATAAGCTAAATCAAGCAAGTAGGGTATCTGAAGGGAATATTATAGTTAAGGGAGTGTTTGAGAAGTGTTTCTAAGCTTGAAAATAAGAAGTTGCATAGCTTAAGGCCTAGCAATTCAATATTATCCCACTGTATGGTTTATGGGTCTATGTTCCATGCTATTGAGTGGTAGTGATGTTGTAATCTCTTTTTCAAAGGTCTTCTTCAGAACATGCTTGGAGTCCTTTACTCCCGAATATCATAAGAGTTTCTTAGAAAAGTGGTGAAGAAGTAATCCATCTGGGTATGAGCATTCAGTCAGTGTAGCCAGAAATCCGTCTAACAGTCAGACAGACAAATCTCTATAGTTTTTCCATCATCCGATTTAGACTAGTCTTACTACTAGAAACTTTGTGAGTATGTCCATTTTAGTATATGCATCATGCAACAGTTTCAGATTTAGATATTAAGTCATGGTTCAGTTCCTAAGTATTTTGCATATCATCTCAGTCTTTTCCTAGTATTCCAACCAAATTAGTATCATTCAGGGACGAATGATCCCAAGGGGGAGATATTGTAATACCCTGAGTTTCCATGTCATAAACCTCTCATCTTTTTCTAATGAAATCAGATCCATCCTTAAGTAATAGTTACTCGTAAGCTGACTCTCTCGTTTTTATCTCAGCCGTATAACTATTTTTATGAAAGATCATGCACTAACAGATCAGTTCAGTAGCCCACTACATTGGGATACAGTCATACAATTTATTTCAATTGTGCATGATATCTTATAGCCTCAGATTCCTCAGTAATTTATAACTAATTAGCCACATTCGAGGATGAACGTTCCCAAGGGAGAGAAATTGTACCACACCATACTTTTCCTAGCTTAAATTCATCCCTAGAATGTCAAGAATTTGCTTCAAAGATGAATACCATTTATTTCATGTGGTATTTTCAAGATTTCGACACTTGGTGAATGAGTTATGGAATTTTTAAGTTGAATGTGTGTCACCTGGACTCTCAGCGCATCACGGATCTAAGCAAATTGGCAGTTGTCAAATTCCAGTGAGACTCTGCGATTCCACCGCATCGCGAAGAGTCCCATTTCACAGTTGTCAATTTTCAGCAAACCTACGCAATAGTGGCGCGTAGCGCCAGTGGTCAAAATGGCAAAACTATAGGGCACTGCGATATATTCGCATCATGGAGAAAGCCCAGTTCCCACTCGTCCTTTTCCAATGAACCACTGCGATTGTGGCGCATCGCGGTAGCCAGACAAATCAAGATTTTTGGTCATTTTTCCAGTTCCGTTTGGGAGTGTAAAAAGGGTATTTTGCTCAATTCCCAAGGCCCCAATCTATCTTAAATACAAGATTAATAATATTTCCAAGCATTCTTGCTCACTATTCATTATTCTCTTCAAAAGCAAAACCCTAAAAACAGAAGCCCCTTCTCCAAGAAAGCTTTAGATTGAAGATTCCCAGACAAGATAGTCAAGACCTAATCTTCAAGAACTCAATTAGTAATCAAAATTTCAAGATTCTTCATTCAATCTTCAATCTAGGTATGTGGGGTTATGAACAAGGATACTCCTTTCATCCTTATGCCAAAAACTTTATTTTAATTACAAATTTACTACAATTTATGAGATTTCCCATGATTTGGAAGTTGAATTACAGGACTTTATTCATATTTCTATACATTATGCAATAATTTCCAGATTTTATGATGAATTATAAATGTTTACATTACCAAACATGAATTTTAAGATGTTTTAGCATGAGATTGATGCATGGGTCCTTAAGCCCTAATTAAAGATTTCTATTTCAAGATTATTTGTGCTATAAGCACCCTCAGATAAAATTATCTTTAGATTTTGATAAAGATTTTGCCTTTTGTTCCTAAGCTAAGATAAAGAATCCACTCTGTTCATATTACTTGAGATTTTAAAAAAGAAAAGCATAATTGGTTTTCTTGTAAACCCTTGTGCTAATTTTGAAGTGGATTTCTTAAGATTTTGAGCATAAGAATGGGAGTAGTATTTAGCACCGAGTTGGGTATGATTCCAAGGTTTCATACCAAGAAATGTGTGCCACCATAGGATTCCGATTATTCCCACTTCTATATGGAAGACCTAGATTGTGATCACTAAGATAGAAGTTCTATTCCGATGGCAAAGGTAGAAAGCCCTACCTAATAGGGGCCAGACGTGGGATTCCATGGATGCTCACATGGTGTATGTCGAATAGAAGAACCTCCCAAAAGAAGCCCCCCTACTCTTAAAATAGTTTATTAATTTGAAGTCTTAAAATAAAAGTATTTTCCCTTTAGATAAAGTGTTTTTCCCTAATAGTAAAGACTTTCAGAAAATGAATTACAGAAAAGATTTTAGAAAACTAAGTGTTAAGGGTCACAATTTTTACTCAGACTATGCTCTCCAGAAAGATATTAGCCATAGTTTTCATCTTCCAGATTACACATTAAGAGTGATTCCTTTCTACGCTTAGATAGTATGATTTAAAGGGAGAATACAAGTACAGTTTTAGAACTAAATGTTATGGCTCACAAGATTTATAAAGTATGTTTTGTTTCTCATTTCTACATATTTTAGTATTTCAGATATTGCACTTTATGTGAGTCATTTATATTTATCATGCATTGCATTACAAATTATGATGATGAGATAATGTTTTACTTATGAATTTCACCCCATATACTCAGTACATCCTCAACGTACTAATCCACATATATGTCTATGTGCCACATTGTCTCATAAAGTAGTTATCAACCCAGTTGTACCACGTATACTACATTTAGACAATTTATAGATTCTAGCCAGTAGATGGGGAGCTCTCCTACTTTGGGGAGTTTTAGTTAGATATTATAGATGTACTTTATTTTCTTACTCATATGTATTGATTAGTGATAGTTGGAGTCACATCCTAGCTATCTATAGTTAGTATAGTAGAGGCTTCATAGATGTCAGTTAGAGTCAGTCATGTATTTTTAGTCCCTCTTTCAGACTTTATTAGAATGTAAAAGTTATATTGATATTGTATTTTTTCTAGATTCCAATGTTATTATGTTTCTGCACAGTAAACTTAGTCATTTAATGTATATCATTCAGTTACTTATGAGTTATGCCAGTAGAAGGGTTAGCTTGGGAACACTTGTGATCCTAAGCACCGTATAATATCTCGGGATAGATTTTTGGGGTGTTACACTTTCATTAACATTAGAGCAAGGACAATGTGGTGGTTGACGCTTATAACAGATTGTCAATGGGTAATTTTTTTGTGTAGAGGAAGGAAAGAGAAATATGGTGAAGGATATTCACTAGCTTGAAAATTTGGGAGTTCGGCTAATAGATTCTAAAGTTGGAGAAGTAATTGTTCAAAATGTAGCTAAATTCACCCTTTGTGTAGAAGTTAAGGAGAAACGGGAGAGGACCCCATCTTGATGTTGATTAAGAAAGATGTTAGTCAAAATGTATTTGAAATTGGTGGTCATGGGATTTTTAGGTATCAAGGTAGGATCTGTGTGCTGAATATGGATGGATTGCGAGAAAAAATTCTTGATGAAGATCACACTTCCAGATATGTTATTCACCCAGTCTTTACTAAAATGTATCGTGATCTTAAGGTAATTTATTGGTGGAACAATACGAAAAAGGATGTTGCAAACTTTGTGTCTAAGTGTTTGAATTTTCAGCAAGTTAAAGTGGAATATTTGAGGCCACAGGGTACTTTCCAAGAGATATCTTTGCCTATGTGGAAGTGGGAGATGATCAACATGGACTTCATTATGGGACTTTCGAGATGCGAAAACAAATATGACTCCATTTGGGTGATTGTGGAAATGATGACCAAGTCTATTCATTTTCTTCTAGTACGGATGAATTATTCGGGGGATGATTATGCTAAGCTGTATATTCGGGAGATAGTTCATTTTCATGGGGCTCTTGTGTCTCTTATTTCCGACCGAGATACACAATTTTCTTCTTAGTTTAGGCACCCAAGTAAACCTTAGTACTACCTTTCACCCTCAAATGGATGGGTAAGCATAATGCACCATTCAGACCTTAGAATATATGTTGAGGGCTTGCGTGTTTGACTTTAATAGTAGATGGGTGGATCATTTGTCGTTGATAGAGTTAGCCTATAATAATAGGAATCATTCGACCATTCTAATTACTCCTTTTGAATCCATTTATAGGAGGAGATGTAGGTCCCTAATTGAGTGGTATGAAGTTGGTGAAACCCGATTGTTTGGGCTAACCTTGTTCATAAGCAATGGAAAAAGTGAAAATCATTAGGGAGCGACTTAAGATTATTCAGAGTCTCCAAAATTCTTATACTGATTTTAGAAGAAGGGAGTTAGAGTTTGACGTTTTTGATTGGGTATTTCTAAAAGTCTCCCCTATGAATGGATTCATTCGATTTGGAAAGAAAGGGAAGCTTAGTCCTCGTTACATAGGCCCTTTTCAAATTACGAGGATAATTGGTGGGGTTGCGTATGAGTTAGATTTGCCAACAAGTTTGGCATCTGTACATCCTATATTTTATTTATCCATGTTGAAAGAGTGTATCAGAGATCATTATCTTGTGTTGACTGTAGAGGTGATCAATGCAAAAGAATCATTATCATATGAAGAAGAACCCATCGCTATTTTGGATTGCCAAGTTCAGGAGTTGAGGAGTAAGGAGATAGTTTCAATCAAGGTGTTGTGGAAGAATCAAAAAGCTGAGAAAGCTACTTGCGAGTCAGAGGATGACATGCGTACGAGATACCCTAATCACTTTGAGATCGTGGATGATGTTATAAAAGGTACAAACTTTATACAACTCTCTTTATTTCAAGCAGTACTTGAAATTGTGCTTATTGTGTCCCGAGTCATCATTCAGTGATGAATCATTCCAAGGGGGGATAATGTATTACCCCGTAGCATTCTTGACTTGATTCCATTCATAGTAGCATGCATAGGGAATTTAAAGCCTTAAATTTTACTAAGTGTTGAAAGACTTTGCCATATTTTAAGCCCCAAACTTCAATGATTTCTAAATTTTTCTTCCTAACCCCGATACGTAGATTTATAAGTTATTTCATGTTTGGGGGTGTAAAGGTCATGTCTCGGGAAAGTTTTAGATTTTTTGGAAGAGGTTTAAGCTTTGTTTGGATCACAAAAACAACAAGTCATCGCGATTGCACCGCGTCGTGGTGCCTATAGCGATGAGCCTTTTTGTGTGTCGCGGTAGGCTTCCAAATTAGGATTCAGTTGCAAATTTAATTTTTGAAGGGCAGTCTCATCTTTTTCCCATATCCCCAATCGTAATAACACGAGATTAAGTCGTCATTAGGGCATTATATGCCATAGGTTGCTCAAATTCTCTCCAAACTAAACCCTAACTCTTCCCTAAAGATCAAGAATTCAACCTCTAAGTTAAAGATTTTCAAGAAACGAGTCAAGATTAGGGTTTCAATCACCAAACTAAGGAACTTAAGTTATGTGGGACTATCCTAAACCTCATCAGAATGAATTTACCATTTTTAAACTAGTTTTAAAGAGTATATGTTTATTCATATGAAATTGATTTCTAGGTTACCGATGAACATGCATTGAAACCCTATGATTTTATGAAGTATTGTAGAAATTGTGATTTGGTATTTTAAACTCTAATTATTTTCATGTGACCATGAAATATAAAGGTATGTGAAGTTAAATGAGAGCACGGGATATGTAATTCCCTCTTTTATCATGAAATTCATTGAGTTTGCTTGCTGTGAATTGATTAAATGAGCTGTTAAAAGTTGGAATCTGTTGATGGACTATTATGTACAAATTACATTGTTTTTATGAGATAATGAAATGTTATTTTTACTTGCCTTTATCAGTAATCCTGTTCCTAGTTAGGGATTGCTTTAGATTGATTAAAATGGGTAACCACCGTAGATGAACTATTTAATAGAGATTTAGTTGTTTTTCAATTAGTTTTAAATATAATTTTTGTCTAACTAGTAGATCCTTTGGGTGGTCAATAAATACCATTCGAAATAAGAAAAAGGGTAGTAGAAAGGTTGTGATATGGCTTGCAAATCTGGGTATGATGATACCCTATTATGATATGCCCAAAACTGAATAAGAAAGAAATAACTTTTCAAAGAAGATATGTTTTAAAGAGTCTAAAATTGTTCTTAATAAAGTTAGACGGTTACCCGAAGAAGGCATGAGTTCAAACAACTCATTGCCCAAAACTGTGATTTGCTGACACGGGTTCATGTTGCCCCAAAAGGGGAATTGTACGTTGGCGATAGCCCTGTGGCATAGTAAAGATGCAGATAATCTAATAATTGCAGAAAACTTTGGTTGGGGGCTTGGCCGCCGAGTTAAGGGTAGATTCATTATAGCCTGTGAAATTATAAATTGTAGGATGTACCGTCTAGCTCAGAAAAGAAATAAAATGTAGAGCCATGTTTTCAAGGTCATTTTTAAAGTTATTAGATTATGCCCATGTGTTTTCAAACATTTTATGCCGATACGTTTTATGAAATGCTCTTACCTATGTTGTATAAAAATGTATTTTGTTTTTGGATTGTTCTACATACCAGTACATTTTTATTGACCCCCTATATTTTAGGATCTGAGGCTTAATCCTGGGGTCCCACTAAGCTGTAGATTGGTTTGTTGGACATTTGAAGTTGGTGATCCTCTCTTGTTTCGAAATTCCTTGTGTCATGATACATTTACATTTGGTTTTCGTTCATGGTTCGACCGAGGGCCTTGTCCCAATTTCATATAGATGTTATTTCCAGTATTGATAGATATTTCCCAGACTGGTGTTAAATGTCTTTGAATGTGTATGAACACATATCATATTATTTAGTTGATGAAGTCAGATGACCATATTTCCATTATGTATTTGTTACATCTTTATCGTAAATGAATTATGTATATGATCGCCAGTTAGAAGGGATCTCAGGCCTTTATAGTTTGGGATGCTCATTGTGGCAAGGCCTCAGTTCGGTTTGTGACACGTCTGTACCCGTGCCTCTTAATATTTCTCTCCCCCTAGATCTTTACTTCAATGTTATTTGGTATAAATTCACTGTATATCTTTCCTAGATGACTTCCCAAGGATCTATGTTTTGGGATTTCATTTATTGGCTAGACCTTTCTACTATGTTTTCATATAGTAGTGTTCCATGTGGTGTAATCTTGTTTTCTCTAGTACAGATTTATTGTTATACAATTTTAATAGATATGACCTGTTGAAATCTATCCTCATCAGCATGTTAGTTAGTAACTAATTAAATTGTTAGTTATTGTGATATACTTAAGTTAGTTAGAAAATTTTTGTTACATTGATTTTTATAGTACATCTTTGAGAGAGTTAGTTTGTTAGTCGGATGATGAGCTAGAAGCTAAAAGGTGTACTTGAGTTGATGAGATGATAAGCTTCTAGATGATTCTAATGAAATGTACTCTCATATTGATACAAGAATGACCACGGAGATGGACATATGTGTGATGTATTAAACCCGAGACTTGGAGCGTGGATGGAAAGTGCAAAGGAAATCCTAAATAAGCTCCAAAATAGTCCACAAACTATACTCCAAGGGCACCTAAAGTGAAGCATTTGACTAAGGGGTCTTTTGGACATTTCACACTATTTTTGTAACCTAATATAAATAGAATATGTTAGGTCATTTACTACTTATTTTTGTTGAATATTGAAAGTTATAACATTTGAAACACTATCTCTTGTGATAAAAGCCCCTATGGCCAAAACATTGTTACTAGGGATTTCAATTTGAGTATGGAATCACTCGTGTTGGATTCAAGCTTGGAAATGTTGGATGCATGGGAGATTGAAGTCCCTCTAGTGCCACATAAGAGATAGGTGAATTCTTGTACATAGTATTAAGGTTCCAAGAGTGGAATAGGCTCTTGGGTTCTTAAGATTCTGACTTCAGGTAGTCTATCTATCTATCCCTTTGTTTTATTGTAATCATGTAGTAGTGTCGATGTGGTAACCGTGTGTTGTGTTGTGTTGTTATTGTGGAATCTGAAACTTGTGTCCTGTTCATTTATTTCATCCTCTTATTGTTGTTAATATTAGTTTGGTTTGCTATTTTGGTGTCAAATACACCATTATATCGTGTATTATTGTTGTTGTTTGTGAATCTGAGTGTGGTCATCAAAAGGGTCCTTAGTTTCTATGAACTTGTGGACTAATTTTGGTGTTTATTTCGAGCTTCCTAGTTCATCCTGCATCATTTGGTATCAAAGCATGGCTTGATCCTGTTCCTACAAGATCAAATCTTGATCTTGCTTGTTAGAAAATTAAAAAAAAAGTGTTCTTATGTTTGGTGTTGTTGGCCGAGAACTAGTGTTCTTGTTTTTGTGTCTTGGCCTAGTGTTGTGTGACTAGATCTTGGTTTCTTTTGTTTTTTTATTTTTCTCTAAGTGTTGGTATTCTTGTCCACTAGCACTTTGAGTCTATATCTAGATTTGAGCTTGAATTGTTGATCTTGTTGTTATGAACATAAGCTTGACCGATTGTTGGTGGTGGTGTTGTGGTTAACGATTTGGAGTTGTAGTGTGAGCATTGTTGTTGTTATTGAATTGGCCGTGTGATTTTGTTATGAAATTGGTGGATTCAGAACAATTTTGTTGAAGATATTGTAGTCTTGGCTGTGTGAGACAATATTGTTGTGATTTAGAGTGGGCCAAGAAAAGAGAATTCTTGGTGTTCTTGGAAGATTGTTGTGGTTCTTGGAATTATTGTTGTTGTTCTTGATGTTCATCACTACCTTCATACCTTGTTAAAAGAAATAAAGAGCTTATTTGATCCAAAAGGTTGAAGGAAAAAGGTGTATTATTTGTTAGTCTTGAAAGACACTACAACCACCATAGGCCTATCAATCACTTAACCACTTTTCCATAATTTAAGGATCTATGTTTTAAGGAAAAGTACTACAAAAGTCAAGTCTTGAAAATTGAAAGTTGAAAAGGGTTCCAAGATTTATTTTCCCTCCTAACACAAATTCCATCAATTTCTAAATTGTAAATTGGCCAAAGGACTTGAAATTGGACAACAAAATTGTTAGAAACCGCAACCAATACGTGGCTGCCACATCATCATTGTTACTGTTCATACAACAATTTTGGCTCAAATTTTAATTTCTTAGTTTCATTTTGTTGTTCCTTAGTTTCATTAGTTTATTCTAATACTAATTAACAAACTAGTAATTTCCTACAAGATTGTAAGTTAGTTATAGAGTCAGTTTGTCCGTGTCTATGTTTGTTGTGTACTTTTATCGTTTTGAATTCATAGTTAGTTCTTCACTCCATTCATACAATATTTCATTTGAGTTTCAAACAAAAAACCATTCTAGACAAGAGTAGACTCGATCCTTAATCACTCACGAAGTACAAGCCAACTTTCAACATTTGTGAAACCAAGTGTGAGGTAAAAACCGAGAGTGAGAGTGTGATGAGGCTTTTTTTTTTAGCTAACAAGTTTGTTTGTTTTTTTGTTTGTTGTTTTCTTTCCTTTTAGGTACCATGGCTGCCAACAATCTCTATGCCATATTTGATCACATCAATGATGATATTGAAGACATGAAATGGCATGTTGAAAGGCTACGCCAATTGGTATCCATACTCATCCCAATAAATCCAAAAACTAAGGACCAAACACCTTGTGATGAGAGCTTCTTGACGGAAGAGGTGGGCTTCCCTGACCCACACCAGGGTAAAAGGACTACTTCCTACACTACCATAAATATTGATTGTTGTGGTATGGCTAGTAATAACAAAAAGGGTGTAGTTACAGATTTACCTAAATTAGAAGTGTTTGAGTCGTCCTTTTTTGATACTCTTGGTGATGTTAGGTCGCAGGAGGACCAAACTCTAGTTGTAAGTACGCAAGCACTAGTTGATCCTTTAGATGACGAAATTGATTCTTCTTGGAAGAATAAGTTGTGTCTCTCTAGTGCTAGCCCTTATAACTCGAGTAAGGCTCCATTAACAATTGACAAGAGTATTCACACACTAGTTTACCCTTGTGCAAACCAAGGTTATTCTACGTTGGTATGTGAGTTGCCAACAACTAGTGAAGATGTGAATGAAGATCAACTTACTCATGAATGTATTCCTCTACTAAAGCATATGTGTGGTGTACTTGAAAAATCTCAAGTTAGTGATGGTGTTTATAGAGTTAATCTTAATAGTGCACGTGACTCTTTGAACATCTTGTGTGGTAAAAGGCTTGCTAGTAGTTTAGTTCATAGATATCATGTGTATGGAAATGTTGAAAATGATGGCATATGTCTTTTTGAGGTAGGACTTCTAGGTCGTGTCTCTCTATTATTGAATGTTAGTCTTCTCTTAAAGGCAAAGGTCATGTGTGATTATGGGAGTGACATTCTAAGGGAAGAAAGGGTTAGCCTCGGCTTAGACCCTTGCTGGGATAGGGAACAAGACTTAACATGAACTTTAAAACTTTTACCTAGATTATGTATCTTAACCATCATAAAATCCACCCACGGGCTATATAGGTCCTGTGTCACCCCCTAGACAGGCCCAAGTGTGTGTTAGCCGTATGAACCAGAGATATCATAAAAGGCTGGGAATTCTCTTGTACCCTTCGCCCTCTATGATACATATCTATATATATATACTTGCAGGATTCCCTTGTATTCCACAAGCACACGGTTATTAAGACCAACCCTCATGACATCAAACATTAGTTTCCAGTATCATTCCTTCGGACTCACACCTTCACAGCTAGCTAACACAATGCACATTATGTCATGACCCAATTCACGAGTCATGATGGCACCAACTAAACCCACTAGTAGGTAAGCCAACACCATAACTCAGAGCTAAGGCAATGGGTTACTTTGGTAGAAATGCCCGACAAGGGCCACAATAGATGCACACCACAACAAACAATGATGTTCCACAACAGATAAGCAACTATGGATACCAATTCCCATGACCTAGTAATATTAATACAAGAGCATCTAAGTTCGATAATAGAAAATACAACTCAAAGTCTAATAGTCTTATACATCGTCTCAAATGCAAAAGACTGAATAAATATAGGAGGAAAACGGGCGACTCAAACTCTAAGAGCTCACCCAGTCTTCAAAAGAGTAACACAACACAATATCAACTCAGCGACAACAACTAGTACTCGTGTCTGCACATAAAAGGTATAAAAATATAGTATGAGTACAAAAACAACGGGTACTCATAGGCATCATCGGTCGACTGAGCTAAATTATGATATAAAAATGATATAAAGTAAGACAATAACTATAAGTCAAGGTAAAAAATCAAACCTGAATAATCTCCATCATCACTGTACAAAATAGCTAATCAACAAGAACAATAATACAACATCTTATATCAATCATACCACAACCATCATACACAATGAATAACCGATTTGAAAGCATAAAGCAGCATACATATAATTATAATTGCATAAATACCAAGTTTAACACGTATACCATCGTTACAACATAAAGCAAAAGAACTTACCACAAAGTCCCATACCACCGAGAAGTACATCCAAAAGAACACAAAGTAAAGAACTCATCACAACGTCCCATACCACCGAAGAGTGCACCATTAGATCAATTAATCAACGCATCAAGAATATGTATATACACAACCAAGTCACATTTATCACGCTTTCCATGTTTCCATTAAAGGTCATTTTCCAAGTTCCATTGTCATCATCAATTAACTCAATTTGACGCAACAGAACCAATATAATCATAACCACAATTACATTATCATTTTGACCTTTAACTCATTGATATACTAAATCTAGTCTATATAAACTA
The DNA here is from genome assembly GCF_002878395.1 of Capsicum annuum. NCBI lineage: Eukaryota > Viridiplantae > Streptophyta > Magnoliopsida > Solanales > Solanaceae > Capsicum > Capsicum annuum. The sequence goes on from NW_025856554.1 coordinate 241,429, forward strand.
ACCACCATTTATAAAATAGCCAACTTTCACATCTAGACAGGATGCTCAACTAAACCATAATCACCATTTAACCTGAAGTTCATTCCTAGTAACCTTAGGTGTACTAGCCATCATATAGGAAGGGGTTACATATTATCAAACACATTTATCTATCTATTACTCAGCACCTCTCATTTTTCAACACCATAAATCTCTATGTCAACACTTAAGCAACCCACGACATCATCTACTAGGCATCAATACCATAAATCATCAACAATGCTATGTCAATTATTATCATTAGACATACCATGGCTACTAATTTCCACATTTAACTAAATAAGGTTCACCAACTAGTATTCTAGGCATCCGAACCATCAAGTAATATAACCACTTTATATAAATAACTAGTTATCACATAACTCATTTCACTAGACAAAATCCCATAACCTAACCATTTAATCAAGAAAAGTATATTTACTAGGTAATTCCATAATTCTACACATGATTGCACTTACCAATTAGTCTTGACTCACTAGTCGGTAATTTCTACTTCTATTCACTATTTAATATTAACAAGAGTCATTCCACTTTTCTAGTGATTAATGGTAGAAAATTATAGACACTTCTTAAGGAAAACATCATATCGTACATGCACACAAGGACTTAATCATACAATGGCAGAACCACGCATATACCTATATTTTCACACATTCTTAGCATACATAACATCACCATAACATCAATATATCCTCCGAGTTTATCGGGCGCTATAACATCAATTCCTCTTCTGAATTTACTAGGCATCATCAGATTATCAACATATCCTACAGATTCACCGGGCATCATCATAACACCAATATATCTATGGATTTACTGGGCATCATTAACACAAATACCTCTTTCAAATTTACCAGGCATCATCATCAGATGAACATATCCTCTGGATTCATCGGGTATTATCATAACATCAACATATCCTCCAGATTCATCGGGCATTATCATAACATCAATACCTCTTCTGTATTTACCGGACATCATCAAATCATCAACATATACTATGGATTCATCGGGCATCATCATAACATCAATATATCTTCTGAATTCACCAGACACAATCATAACACAAATACCTCTTTCAGATTTACCGAAAATCATCACAACATCAATGTATTCACCATGACATCAATATACACATATATAGTCAAATTAATAACAAGTACAAACCCACAAAGAATAGATTGGAAAAGAAGTAAAAAGGATATATCATCACACCTTGCCATTTATCGTCAATGCAATATGTTTGTAGGTGCATGATCATGTACATACATGAGACAAGATCACTTAATATATTACCAGTCTTAACATGATTATTAGAATGGTCAATAACTAGCCATGATTATACTTTCCAGAATATCCCTATATATACATGATTCATAATACAATGATTAAAGGATTCCTTTGCACAAACATTAGTTAAGTCATTAGGCATGAACATAATATGTGCAATAGCATAATCAAAGGTTCACATGACATGAAGAAAATAATTCAAATGATATCATGGTCATAAGCTCAATTTACAAGACTTTTCATTGCTAATCAATAATTTCAAGAAGATGAAAATCAGTATACACATTATTTCCAAAGCCAACATCATTAATAACCCATCTAACATGCCTAACCATCACCATCCCAAAAGCATATTCGAAACATTTAATAAATATTTAGGTCAGTAACAATTTACATAATCCAAGCTTAATGCGGTCACATTCCACTTCTAACATCTCAAAAAATCGATTCAAGTCTAACTTCTACTCGAGACTAGAGTAATTCATCTACACCATGTCTTATGGGTTTAACAATCCATACTAGTTCTATGGTATAATTCTTCCTTAAGTGTTCCTCTTAGTTCTTTCAAGGCATCTAAGGCAAATTTCACAACTAAACCTATTTAAGGTCCAATTACTCTTAGGGTGAGCAAACAAGGTCACTCCTATTTAATTGATACACCTAGAGAATTTCCATACCATTCATCAGATAACAAGTCTAACTAGCCAAGATTCTAAGATATAAGTCAATCACCACACTATACAAGTCCAATGGCCTAAGTAGTTCAACTAATCCAAATATACCATTTATCATACCAGTGCCTAAAACCCATCCCAATCTCAACAAAATATCATAATCATCCTACAATAAAGCTCAGTCTAACAAAAGTAAGCCTAACCTACTTTGAATACAATAATAGCTCATGAATCAACAATCTTCACTTTCCCATTCCTCTAAACTTCTCCAAGGTTCCACGCTATCAAAAACATAATCTATGAATTATTACGAGAATGAAATCACTCATATTGCACCATTATGCTTCAGCTCCAAAATGACCCTAAAAAACCCCTAGTGGGTGCCACATACGGAAATTGAGTTTTCGAAATCAACCCAACGTTCAAATACTATTAGGGAGTTAAAGACCTCAAGAAATTTATGCAAAACAATCATATGTGGGACTAAAATCAAGCCTCAAGCTATTTGGGGTTTTGATAAAAAATTCAAGAAATTAAAGTATGAAATAAAAGGATTCTTACCTCAAATTCATTGTTAATCATAAATATAAATGAAAATCGAGCTTCTAATTTTCACCCAAGTCTCAATTTGAAATCAATAAATCTTTTATGGCTTCTAGGGTTCTCAAAAAATTGAAGAATGCCCAAAAAATTATCCTAAAGGGCCTTTTACGCAAGTTTAAATGGGCCGCAAGGTTAAAACACTGCAGGAATATCATTTCTTCCACATCATGTGGTATAAATTCACTGCATCTCTTTCCTCAGCAACCTCTAGATGATCAAACTTTTGGTATTTCATTTATCAGCTAGACCGTTGTGCTACTTGTTCATCCATTAGTGCACCAAGTGGTGTAATCACGTTTTCCCTAGTACAAATATAACATTATGCAATTTAAATAGATGTGAGCTATGGCTATGAGGTTGTAGTAGCTACTATTAGAAATCTATAGGGAACTTGTCTAAAGTTCTACATTCTAGTTCTTAAGATCTTGTATTTCTGTACAGAGTTGCGATTTGGGGATATATTGTGAACCTCTGTGGGGAAATTTCAAAATAAAATTATTCTAACTATACGAAATAAGAGAAAATTAGGCTATGGGCAGTTAAATGGTGTGAAGATAAGGACATATTTCTTTTCATATTCAATTTGGTCAGACATAAGGATGAGACTTTCAATTGAGAATAAGGCCTAATGACCGGTAATTGTCAGTAGCTGCCTCTATTTTACAGAAAATAAGAAATGTGACAATTGATGATTGCAAGATGGAGGGTTCACAATTATTACATGCTATGACAAGCTGCAAAAACATTCATCAGAATATGAAAAAAATGATCTTGGAAATTTCTATGAAAGACTAATGTCGAACAAACTTTGCTCCCTTCTCTCTGATTATGTTTAAAGCATTATAAACTGCACAAAATTGGATTTATTTGGAATAGTTGGTCTTTTGCGAATGATGTGTTGGATTTTTAGGACCTGCTATGGTCCTTTTTTATGTAATTTGGTCAATCCAGTTTTTATAATTGCTACTAAGCATTAATGTTAGAATTAATCAATACAGAACAATGTCAATCAAATGGAGCTTCATGTAGACACATTGGAAATTCGAAAGGATAAATCAATTGGGGGAAGTAGATGAAGATAAAATATGTTCATACTCCATCTATTGTTAACTAATGAAAATCAAAGTGAAGTAGTAGGAGTTTTGTTGTCATTTTCTTTTTCTGATTTAGGAGAGTTTCATTGTTTTATACCTTTGGTATAAAAGGAGAATCTTCTTTTCTAATAGATAGTTGGCAAAATTTGGTTGTGACGGTATGTTAAACCCTTAGTTTTGATGATTAAAAAATTGTATGTTGGGACCTATTTCCCATATTTAGAACAGGTTGGGCCAACCTGTCACTATCACAGCCAATTGTCACAACTGGCGTAAAGTACAAAAGTTGGATAAAAAGCTGTTGTCAACCTTTTACATCAACCAATGGAATCTCTCATAGGTTTTCTTGTGTCATACTATATATTTTTCTTCATCATCAACAAGAAACAATGCTTCCATATTCTTACAACAAAATATTTCTCCAAAGCAGAAATCAAAGACTCCACTCTATAATAGGGAACTGATAGTTCATCGAGTTGTATTTTTATTTTCTTGTTATAGTTGCGTTTTTGTAAGTTTTTCTAAAATGTTTGTCTACTGTTGCTTATGATTGTTTGTAGTTGTTGTATTGTAAATCTGATTTCCTTTGTAATCATGCAGAGTTAGGTGATTCTCAAGCTAGAGTTAGCTTTTTGTGTCGAGTTAGAGTTAGCTGGAGGTTGAAGTAGTAGAGTTACTTCTTATGTCTTTTGGTGATAGCATTATTACTAAGCGATTGAGGATTAAGAGTTTAATCCTTAGATTTGGAGTCTGTATTTAAGAGTTTACTTAGATATAGCAGAGCTTAGAAATATTGGAGGCAAGTCACAGTTTTTCTCCCTTGAGCAAGGAGTTTCCACGTAGAACTCCTGTATCTGTTGTATACTCTTTCTAAGAACTTTATAATTTTATCATCTCCTAGTTATTTTTTTTAGGTCATCTGGGAATAGGTCCCTGAGTTGAGGAGCAACCCGTTGCAACACACAATTTGGTATCAGAGCAGGTCTTCCATCAAAAGGCTAACACCTTGGAAAGATCTTGAGAAATAGTTGCTCTTTTAAATCTTGAAGAAGTTTAGTCTACCACAACACCCCTAAGATTCAATGGTGAATATTATGGGTGGTGGAAGAAAATAATGCATGATTTCATCATGGCTGAAGATTCATAGCTTTGGGATGTCATTGAGGATGACCCCTTTGTTCCTAAAAGGGCAGTAAAGATTGGTGATATGACATCATAGGTTCCCAAGACTAAGATGGATTTTGATTATGCTGACAGAAGAAAGATAGAGAAGAACTATAAGGGCAAAAAGATAATTGTGTGTGGTTTTGGTCCCAATGAGTACAACAGGATCTCTACCAGTAAAACTGCTAAGGAGATCTGATATTGCCTTAGTCATGAACGAACTACTCAAGTTAAGAAGTCCAAGGTAGATATGCTGACCAATTAGTATGAGACCTTTACTATAAATAAAGGAGATTCCATTTAATAAATGCACACAAGGTTCACTACACTAACTAATGAGCTTCTCTGCCTGGGTAAAGTTATTCAAACACACAAGCAGGCCAGGAAATTCTTAAGCATTATTCCAAAGAGGAGGGAAAACAAAGTTGATGCAATTACTGCAGCAACAGATCTGAATAAAATGTAAATGGATGAGCTCATTGGTAATCTCAAAACTTATAAGACGCTAAATAAATTGGGAAAATTAAAGGATAAGCCTAAAGAGGAAAAGAATTTAGTTCTAAAGGCTACAAAAGGTACTCATAGGACTAAAGAAGATGAAATAACTTATATTGCAAAATGGGTACTTAAATCCTTTAAAATGTTAGGGACTTTATCTATAAGAGGTGAATCTTTCAATCACTTCAATGAAGGAAAGAGAAATGGTACCTGCCACAAATATGACAAGCTGGGGCATTTCAATAAGGATTGTCCAATACACAAGGTTGAGTAAAAGAAATATGTCAAAAGAGATATTGATAAGGAGAGAGGAAAGGAATAGGTTCCTTTAAAGTATACTAGGAAAATTGAAGCTGACAATGTTGTAAATCATGTGCTTGCAGATTATTGGGGTGATTCATCAAGTGAGTTAGATAAATCAAAGAAAAGAGAAGATATTTCCATGGTGGTAATGGGATATGAAGTACAAGTTTTTGACTTACTCCTTTCCTTGATGGCAGACACTGATGATGACGAAGGTAAACTTGTGGCTCTTTTTAATATCAAAGAAAATCTAAAGGATTACTCCTTCGGCAAGCTGAAATCTATTGCCTTTGCATTGATTGACTCTTTTAATGATTTTTCTAAAGACAAAGAAAGGCTGATGGAATCCCTTGAAAAATATGAGGAAAAAGTTATTGAGTTGAGTGTCCAAGTGACTGAACTCACCAATGAAAAGGGAAAGTCGAAGGATGATCTTGAAAAGTGTGAAGAATAAGTGATTGAACTAACTGTGCAAGTTGTTGAGCATCAAGAAACCTGTAAAAAAAATTTGAGTGGGAATGATCTTCTGTGTAAATAATTAAGTGAAACTACTAAGCAAGATTCCATTGCCAATGGTGATGGAAGCAGTACACAATTTTCATTATAAGAAGTAGTAGAAGTTAAAGATAATATGACTGCTTCACTTTAAAGAAATTTCGTTCTTGAAAAAGAATTGGTTAAAGTAAGGAATGAGCTTGAAAATACTCTCAAGTGGACTACTTCATCACAAGCTCTCACTACTCATACTTATCAAGAGCCGAATAGCAGGAGAGGCTCAGTTTACCACAGTCAAAGTGAGGCTTCCTACTATGTTGTTAGACATGCAAGAATCAAGGATAATTATCAATGAACCCATTGTATCAAGGATGGTCACACAAGATAAATATGTCCATTCAAAACATCAAATAAGCAAAGCTTAAGGAATTTCATCATTTCTGGAAGAGAGAGAAGAAGATTACCAAGCTGGATAAAGAAGAAGTTGATCTTCCCTCTATCTCTCAATTGGGAACTCAAACTAAAATATGTTCCCAAGACTAACAACTAATTTATGATGTAGCACAAATCAAGAGATAGCAGGCAATGCAGGGATGATTGATGTTATTTGCTCAGAGAATATGTTGGAAAGCTTAAGAGAGTACCTTGTATAGTTATGGTTCCTTGAAGAAATTTAGTAGGGAATTGGTTGAATGAAACATGATGAGATAGGTCTTATAAGACCCAGATGAATATTGGTTTCTTTCATAATTCTCCTTTTATGACTATGAACAGGTGAGCAGGTGTCCTGGCTAGGTAATGATCTATATGTCTAATTCAGTTTCATGTCTTCTACAAATATACATCTATGGAAAAAAGGAGAATATGAAAAAGGGAAGGTGAGACAACAAAAAATGATGTGTTCAATGATCATATAGGGTCCATGTCCCAATCAGGTTAGTATTATTTACTATTTTTAAATAGTGATCATTTTAAACAATAAATGATATATGCCACGTCACTCTCCAACTCTTTCTAAAAAGCTATCAAATGTTCTTAACATCCAAGAGATGCATCCATCTAATCAGACATATCTCATTAGACACATCATTTTATCAAATCTGAACTGTTCCCTCATGTCCTATTTAAAATCAAAAAATTTAGATTCTTTCACTTTTATTTCAAAAGTTCTCTCTTAGATAGCCTCATCAGTTCCCAAACCTTCATCAACAACTCATATTGTTTCTATTCGTATAGTTCACTTGATATATATGATGTCAAATCACTTCTCATCCTAACAAAAAAGCTAACCCATTCCTTTAAAAATATTAGATACTTCCTCTATTCCATTTGGGTCTTAAGAATTGTTTGCAATCACTAAGTTCTCCTCTATGTCCCTGTGAAAAATTTCTAGGGATTCAATTCTCGAAAGATGGAAACCCCTGATAATTCTTTTCCAAAAAGGGATAATATTATGGATGCCAAATCTGAACCAAAAATTCTCCCTAATTAAATAAAAAAGGAGATGGAAAGGTTGATTCCTCTAAGAACCCATTCCCGATCGAAGAAGCCCAGATTGAATTCCTTAAAAATCTTTGTTCTACTCTTGCCTCTCAAGTTAACAAATCTAAGGACCTAATCTGTAATTAACAAGTTCCTTCCAACTGGGATTTGGATTCCTCCTCCAAAACCCTTTTACCTAACAAATTGGAATCCTCTAGAAAATTAGGAAGTTTCCCCTTAGACAACCTTTCTTGAAGATCTACCAATCTCTAGAGAGCCTCCCTCCAACATTCATGCTATGACTGAGGAAATAGAAGTGTAGGGCCTTACTTCTTTGAGTTTTGCACCCTAAAGATGGGAAACTTCTTCTAAAACTCATTTTACCAGTAGAAAGAATAATTTTCTCTTAGTTATTGATGAGGAGAATATGGTATTTCCTCTAGTGCTTTATCTTTCAAGTTGAAAGAAGGATGCAAAGGTTTCCTCAGATAGTGATGATACTAATCCCTTGTCATGGAAATTTTCTAAGAAAGGATCCTCCTCCTCTAGTAACCCTCAGAAATAGCTAAGATACCAGGGACCAGGATGAGTCCCAAAAATATAATTAAGGAGGCTTTGGTAAAAAATAAGATTGATAGCAAGAAGTGAAGGATGGAGAAGAAGAAGAAGAAGGGTGTAGAGGAGTCTGCTGAAGAAAATTAGAGTGATAATGATAGCAGGGATAGTGACTATGTTAGTCTTGATGATTTTTTTGTAAATTTGTTTGATGATGATGATGATGACAGTTTATACAACAGTGATGCTATTGATTTTGATGTAGATAGAAGTGTGGGAGATATTAGGGATAAGTCAAAAAGAAAGAAAACTATATCTCTAAAAAAAAGAAAGGGATTTCAACTAAAAATTTTTGGGTCAAAGGTAACTGGAAAGCTAAAAAGGGTACCAATAGCAGGCAACAAGCGATCAGGTCCAAACCCTAAGATTGCAAAGACCTTAGGAGCTCCTGGCTCATCTACTAAGGGGACTGGTCGCTCAAGGAAGGGCTCCTCATTAAATGGGAAAGGCAAAGGGTTGTCAAGAGAGGCAAGATAAGAAATCTTGAAGGCACAGGACATTCTAAGAGGAAGAGTATTTGACCCTTCGATTCCTGAGTTACCAAGAATGAAGAAACTGCTTGAATGGGTTAGTTTTAAAAGTAGGAGCATTTATTTGTGGTACTTGTTCCTCTTATGTATTAAAAGAAAGTTCATTTGTTCTATCACAACTAGAAAATTTGTGAAGATGGTTTGTACTTGACCTCTCAGGTAAATGGAGTAAATATTTCTATTGTTGAGGATGTAATGTCTGAGATCTTGGGAGCATCGACTGAACGGATATAGTCTGTGAGACAAGAAGAAGGATCCACTAAGTTACTAAAAATTTGTGGAAGTTTGGATGACATGAATGTGGAAAATGGAACCAAGACGGCCTTGAAAAGTGAGTACCAACTACTCTTTAAGTTAGTGAATAAATGTCTACTACCTAGATCATGAAAAATAACCACCATCATTGGACCAGATTTGTATATCATGGAGGTTTAAGCAAAATTTAAGAAATTCATTCTTCCTGCTATAGACATTGAACACATGCATATAGTGATGACTGCCAAAGATGGGAAACATGGGCTGACATATGGTTTCTAGCTCAATTGAATTGTTTCTTACTTTAATGTGGTTTGTGAAAAAAGAAATGTTGGATATGTTAAGAAAATATTTAACATGACAACTCTGGAGGACTATGAGTGTGTTCCTAGGAGAGGTGGTGAAAAATCCAAGACTCTTATGTCTGAATTAGTGGAAGTACAAAAGAGTTTGAAGAAAGAGATAGAATCCATGACTTCCATAATTGCTCTACGAGATGCAGAGATTATTGCATTAAAGGCTGCATCTTCCAAAAGAAGTGAAATAGGAATAGGTTTAAAAGAGGATTTATTGATTGAAAATGCTACCCTGCAGGAAAGGGAGAAGAAGCTAGAATCCCTGATTGAAGCCATAATAAATGCCAAGAATAAGGAACTAACTCAATAAAATCTTAAGGCACATACTGATGAGAGTAAGAGGATGACAATCCTTCTTAGGTAATTGTTCGAAGATTCTTCCTAGAATCCATGTCCATATGGTCCCCACTTCTTCCCTTTAGCTCCCTTATTTTATTATCTCTAGGATATATTGGGCCCAATTATCATCTTATTTTAAAGTCACTATGTTTGAATAGTTTTTTTATACTGGTTTAATTGTTATTTGAATGCTTTATTTTTGTGTTATCCCTTCCTTTATTTTATCTATTGTTTCTTGCACCTGATAGTATTTCCTCAATGGCCATAAATTAATATGTATGCTTATCTGCACTTGGTATATTTCTTAACCTCTTTGATGATGCCAAAAAGGGGAAGTTGTTTGATGTATTTTATTTGGAAGGAAAGGTTGAAATGTAGTTGCACTGTGATGTGATTAGTGATAGTGAATGAAGATTGGGGTTCTTGTACTTAAAGGGAAGATACACAGGGGATGCTCATATACATGGAGAATAAGGTGAAAATGCTTAGGGTATCCGTGATAGGCGGAATTTTTTGGGAAAATATGTTCAGTTTTTGTGGCTTGTGTTGCTGAGTGTTGTTGTGTAAACTATGTAGTGTGTGGGTGTTTGAAGATGTTGAATGCTTGCAAGGGTTTGTCATCATCAAAATGGGGGAAATTGTTAAGTCCTTAGTTTTAATGATTGACAAATTATATGGTCGGAGCTGTTTCGTAGATATTTGTGATGGAAAAGTTTCTACCACTTAGGGAATAGGTTAGGATCATCTATCACTATCATAGTGTATTGCCACAGATGACGCAAAGTACAAAAGTTAGTGAAAAAGCAACTGCCACCCTTTTGCCTCAACCAATGGGATCTCCCCTAGGTTTTCTTGTGCCATGCAATTATTGCTCATCTTCCTCAACAAAATAACAATGCTTCCATATTCTTACAACAAAATACTTCTCTGAAGCTCCACTCTATAACAGGGAATTAATAGTTCATAGAGTGGTATTTTTATTTCCTTATTATAGTTGGGTCTTTGATAGTTGTTCTTAAACGCTTGCCTATCTCTGCTTATGATTGTTTGTAGGTTTTGTGGAGTAAACCAAATTTGCTTTGTAATCATCTAGAGTTAGGTGATTCTCAAGCTAGATTTAGCTTGTTGTGTCCAGTTAGAGTTAGCTAGAGTTACTGCTTCTGTCTTTTGGTGATAGAGTTATTACTAGGACATTGAGGATTAAGTGTTTAATCCTTATATTTGGATTCTGTATTCAAGAGTTTTCTTGGATACAATGGAGCTTAAAAATCCTGGAGGCAGGTCGTGGTTTTTTATCCATTAAGTAAGGAGTTTCCATGTAAAACTCCTATTTCTGTTTCTGTTGGAGTCAAAAATTGAGGTTTCATATAATTATTTGTCTTCTACTTATATTAATTTATTCTTTCCCTCAAAAGCTCTACTTGTCATATTTTTGTGTTCTATATGCCGACACATTCCACTTATTTACCATCTTTAGGCGGTTGAATCATTCCATGATGTACGTTTGAAGACACACTTCTATAGTACTTCACAGCAGTAGATCTCCCCCGTTCGTAGAGCCCACCATCATCTAGAAAGCCTATGTTTTCTTTTATTAGTACCTAGAAGTTATTTTATGGTATTACCGGAGCCATGTCCGAACATAGATTTTTCACTCTTATGTTAGAGGCTTTGTAGACCTATGTAGTTGTGGTTTAAATATTTTGTTCCAAATACTTGGTTAAATTTTATTATACTTTAAAGGGATTTCTCTAATGGGTTTTTCTTCCACAAATACTTATTGAAATTATTATAATGATATGTTAAAGGGTCCTCTCAGGCTTTCATTAGAGTGAGATGCTTGTTACGTCTAGGGTATTGGCTCGGGTCATGAAATCATAAATTTAGACAACCGCATATTTAGTTCAAGCCACAACTTCTGTCACGATCCAAGCCGAGGTCATGGCCGTGACGGGTATCCCAAACCACGAAGGCTCGAGAGACCCGTTAGCATAACATCATCAGCAAAATTTATAAGAAATAAAAGTGCGGAAAATAAACTGAAAAAAGAGAATTCCATAATCAAACTTAACATTTCATGACAAAAATCCATAAGAAAATCGGAATCCACTTCAAACCAATCTACGAAGCCTCTACAGAACTGAAAACACTAGTCTATCAAGGTCAAGACAAGGCCCCCGTCTGGGCCATAAAATTGATTGAAAATACATAAGGATAGAATGCCTTCAAGTGAAAGGGAGGACTCACCAACTCTTAAAGTATGGGAACAATCTAGGGTTAAGCTGGAGAACGGGATTGATACTCAGAACCTGTAGGGTAAGGAGGTTAATAATTGGAGAGTATTGTTATATGGAAACAATCCAAATAACATATGGTTCATGTAAAATAACTGAGTGCATCAGGAAAAACAATTTATCATAACATAAAGCAAAACAGACGGGCATATTTGAAGACTTTCACATCATTCATAGAAATCACAAACTCAACACTCAGTTCTTTCTCTTAGTTCCGAGAAAGATGGTACACCCTACATTTCTAAAAAATATCGCACGGGCTATATGGGAACTGCCCTTGACTCGGTGGCCAAGATCCTAAACCAAGTTCGCCGCAAGGGCTGGAGTTTTTGATTCTGATATGCCAAAAAGAACAAGAACTTTTATAATCCATGTTTCAGGATATAATTACACGTATCGGTAAAACACTATTTTGCGAAATGAGTTATCTGAACTCGTGCCTTCTTTGGGTAACCATCTAACTCTCTTGGAGCCCACTTTTAGCCTTTTAAAACGTGCATTTTACTAGAGTCGTGGTCTAAAATCTGAAAAGTCTGTAGTTATGTCTAGTTTGAGTCTTTCATGGAATTTATCTGATTTAGTATCGTCATTCCAAGACTTGCAAGTCATATAAGCCATATCACATCATGTCATATAATGTCATACCCTTTTCATTTAAAACATGTTATGTGACTACTAAAAAATTTAAACATTACAAGAGAGTTCTTATTTCAAAACATATGAGACTTATGCAAAACATTCTTTTTTCAATACTTTAACATAGTGTGACCATCTCTTTCATCAATCGCATGCAAATTTTTCATTTGTACAAAAGAGAGTTTATAAATTAATAAAACACCCCTCATTGGATCGCAAAGCAAAGCAAATCCAATATTGATAGTAAACATTTAAACTCAAGCTTTTAACCATCCGTATAAACAACCCACAACAAGTTAAGACAATGGATTTCATAACAAGAGGGGATTTTATCAATCACACTCTCATATAAATTCTCAAAACTCATAATATATATACACATGAAAACAACTCAAGTTTAGGGAACAACCCCATAGTTTATACAAGATTTCATCATAAAATAGGGTTTACAGTACATGCTCTTAAATAATTTTAAAATCTATTTCACATACATAATTGCATACTATAAATCTTTTTTAAACAATAAATTTACGCCTATGATATTTTGTATAGTCCCACACACCTTGAAATCAAAGGAAAGGTAGAGAAATTTGCTCCTTGAAGATTAGAATCCTCAAACCCTAGATAGTTTTTCCTCTCTTGCTTATGGAGTGATATTTAAGGATTTACAAAGGTGATATAGCATTTTAAGACCCTTTATTCATCCAAAAAGGGTTAGAAATGATTTTTGAATGATAAAAGACCTTAATTCCCTTAAATTAAACCAAAACGAAGCAACTTTTAATGCTTTGAAAAGGGTCCGTGATGCAGAGCCCAAGCAAACCCCAGGGTCCACAACCCGGGCCAAAGAGGACCCATTCCATTGTCCTTTTACGATCCCTCCATGATTTGGAGCCTTTAAGGAGGGTCCCCTTTGTGACACTAACCCAATTTTAACACCTAAACATGGTTTACCATCAATTTAGGGGTCATAGGAGCTCGTTATATGCATTATTTGAGTGCTAAAAGTATTGCATGTTACATTATCCCCCCTTAGGGTCATTTGTCCCCAAATGATAGTTCGAAAAACATTAAGCTTGATTTAAAGAGTTACAAGAAATAAAAGGATCAAGTTAAGACTAATACCTTCCATAACATCATCTGTAGATTCAAAGAGTGATGGGGTTCTTTCACGCATATCATCCTTCAATTCCCAAGTATCTTCCTCAACTTTTTGATCACTCTACAATATTTTAACCGAAGCTACCTCTTTACTCCTAAACTTCCAAAATGATCTCGTATAGCTGCGGGTATTTTCTCAGACGATAAGGAGTCCTTAACACCAATCTTATCAATAGGAAATATAATAGAGTTATCTCCAATACACTTCTTAAGCATCAAGACTTGAAACATAGGATGAACAGAAGCTAAATTTACGGGGAAGTCTAACTTATAAAAAAGTCCACCCACTCTTCTTATAATCTGGTAAGGACCTATGCAGTAAGGACTGAGCTTTCTTTTCTTCCCAAATCTCATGACTCCCCTCATAGGGGAGACCTTTAAAAATACCATATCAGCAAACTCAAATTCTAACTCCGATCTTCTAACATCTATGTCAAACTTCTGATAACTTTGGTCGGTCTTAAGTCTCCTTATAATGAATTTCACTTTCTCTATTTCCCAATGGAAAGGTTCAGGTCAAAACAAGTGAGGTTCACCTAACCTATACCAACCAATCGATGGCCTACACCTCCTCCCATAGAGATCCACAAAATAAGACATTTGGATGCTAGAGTAGTATCTATTGTTATTGGAGAATTCAATCATAGGCAAGTGATCCACCCAACTACCATTAAAGTCAATTACAAAAGCCCTCAACATATCTTCTAAATTCTTAATGGTACACTCCGCTTGCCTATCCATTTGAGGGTGAAAGGTGGTGCTAAGGTTTACTTGGGTACCCAATACTCTCTGAAAGGACCGCCAACACTAAATGAGAGCTAAGTACATTGATCAGATATAATGGATATGGTACCCCATGCAATCAAACTATATCCTGACTTTACAACTTCATCTAATCATCCCCCCGAATAATTAGTCTGCACTGGAAGAAACTAAGCAGACTTGGTCATCCAATCTATAGTTACCCAAATAGAATTGTATTGGTTTCGGGATCGCAAAAGTGTAGTAACAAAGTTCATGTTGATAATCTCCAATTTCCATATAGGCAAAGCTATATCCTAGGAGGTACTACCTGGCCTTGAATACTTTACCATAACTTTTTAGTGGACCAAGGATGAACAACATACCTAGAAGTATTTGTTTCATTAAGAATCTATTCTCGCAATCCATCCACATCAATCACACATAACCTTTCTTGTTATCTCAAAATTCCATCACCTTCAATTTCAAATATGATAACCTTTTGTTGACTAGAATCCTCCTTGATCTGCATCAATATAGAATCTCTGTCCTGCTTTTCCTTCACTTTTAAACAAGGTGATGACTCAGCTACCACTTGAAAAAATAAACTCCCATCCTTGGAGTCTAGGAATCAAACTCCTAGGTTAGAAAGACAATGCCCCTATTTCCTTCCTCCACATGATAAAGACTACCCATGGACAACCTGCTAAGAATCAGCAACCACATTAGCTTTACCTGGATAATAGTGCAGCCTCATATAATAATCCTTCAATAGCTCCAACCACCGCCTATTAGTGAGATTTAACTCCTTCAAGGTGAATACATATGATAGACTCTTATGATCAGTAATGATGTCAACATGCACCCCATAAAGATAATGCCACCAAATTTTAAGTGCAAATACCATAGCCACCAAATCTAATCATGGGTCGGATAATTTTTCTCATGTACCTTCAACTATCTAGATACATAAGCTACTACATTTCCATGTTGCATGAGTATGCATCCAGGTCCCACCTGGGACACATAACAATATACCACAAAACTCTTTATACACTCAGGAAGGGTCAAAATAGGTGCAATAGTCAACTTGCATTTCAACCTCTCAAAATTATTCTCACAAGAGTCAGAGCATAATAATTTTACCTTCTTCTTAGTCAATCTAGTATGTGGACCAGCTATGGATGAAGAACTCTATACAATTCTTCAATAATACCCCGCCAAACCCAAGAAGCTTCAGATGTCTGTTAGATTCATGGGTCTAGGTAATTTCCTCACTACCTCAACCTTTTGGGGATCAACCTTAATTCCCTCACTAGAAATGATATGCCAAATAAATGATATTGCACTGAGCCAGAATTCACACTTAGATAACTTGGCATACAACTCTCTATCCTTAGGAATTTTAAGGACGGTCTGGAGGTGATTGGCAAGGTCTTCCTAACTCTTTGAGTAAATTAAAATATTATTAATGAAAACTATAACAAATAGGTCTAGAAATTGATGGAACACCCTATTCATGAGATCCATAAATATTGCAGGGGCATTAGTCAATCTGAATTGCATGACCAAGAATTCATAGTGACTATATCGAGTTTGAAAAGCTATTTTGGGAATGTCAGTCTCCCTAACCTTCAACTGATGATAACCCAAGCGAAGGTCTATTTTGAGGAAATATTTATCACCCTAAAGTTGGTCAAAAAGATCATCAATTCTGGGAAGAGGATACTTATTCTTAACTGTGACTTTAGATGATAGTAATCTATGCACATACTAAGGGAGCCATCTGTTTTTTGCACGAAGAGTACAGGCGCACCCCATGGGGATACACTAGGACGAATAAAAACTTTATCAAAAATGTCTTTTAATTGTTCTTTCAACCCTTTCTATTCTATGGAGGACATCTTATATGGAAGATTAGAAATAGGTCGAGTGTCTGGAAACAGGTCAATCTCAAAATCTATTTCCCTATCCGAGGATATCCCATGGAGATAATCTGGAAAGACTTTTAGGAATTCATTAACTACTGGAATTGACTGGAGGGAAGGACTTTCAGTGCTAAAATCATTGACCCAAACAAGATAATACAATAAACCATTGGATATGAGCTTACGGGCCCTAACATAAGATATTAACTTCCCCTTAAGGGTAAAAGAATACCATCCCATTCTATAACTGGCTTATTAGGAAAATAGAATGTGGCCTTTTTGGTTCATAGAATCCCGATGAAAATAGAATACCACATAATTTTTATAAACTCGTCTAGCAACAACAGATTCACTAATAGAGGTTGAGACAAATAAGGGTTCAGAAATATTTTTGGGCTCAAAACCAAAGTCGACTTCCACATAAGGGGTCATATACAAAAAGGTAGACCCAAGATCAAGCAACATATTGTCTTCACGAGAGAAGATCTATAAGATACCAGTAACTATATCTAATGAAGCCTCTAAGTCAGGATGAGTAAATAAAGCATATAAATGATTTTGACCACCCATTACAATAGAAGTAGTACCCATAAATAGTGGAGCTGTAGAAGCAGATTAGGACTTTATGACTCTAAAATTTCCCCTACGTGAGAGATAGTCCCTCGTGTAATGACCTGGGTAGCTACATGTATAGCACACAAGCCTACTGAATTGATATTTTCTCTGGTGATGATTGTTGAAAGAGACACATTGTGAGTAGGAGATGTATGGCTGGGCCACTCTAGCTTTGGACTGAGTACCCTGAATCCTTAACCTACCATTAGACTGGGAATAATAGAAATGTTGATCGAAAGGGGGTATGGGCATTGGGGAGTCAGTTGATGACTGAGCATAACCCCAAGAATTCTTCTTTGACCATCACTTATCATATTTTCCACCCGACTGATGACTGGTCTCCTTATCTGCCAACCCAGCTTTCTTAGTTTGCCTTTTATCTCCCCCTGCTTGCCTATTTTTTCTCCTCTACTTGCTGCATATATACACTACTAATCTAGAAATGTCCATATCCTTGTTTAGCATTGCCCCTTTATATTCTTACACCAAACAATTCGAAATACAGGGTGCAAACTTTCTCATACAGGCTCCCATATTGCACACCAACTCTGAAGCATAACGGGATAGCTGAGTGAATTTTAATGCATACTCTTTGATGCCTATGTTCCCCTACTTCATATTCAAAAATTCTTTAGCCTTAGTATCCCTCAATTACTGAGTAAAGAAGCGGTCCAAGAAGGCCTCAAAAAACTATGCCTATACAGCAGGTTCAATATTCTCACCTCTCAACTCTTTCCAATAATCATACCACTAATAAGCCACATCTTTTAGCTGATAGGCCGCAAACTCTACTCCCTCAACATCACTTGTATGCATGACTTTGAATATTTTCTCTATCTCATCCAAAAACCCTTTGAGGATTCTCATCCACCTTGGTACCCGTAAAGGTGGGTGGGCTTATCCTCCTGAAATGGACAACCCAAGAGATTTTAGAGTAACCAGGCATAGATTTCACATCTTTAGTAAGACAAAACTGAAAAGTCACAAGCTAAGCACTCATGTGGATAGACTGGCGGAACTCAACATTTAAGACCTCTCTCTGTGGGGACTGAGTACTTTTCATAGCGAATCGAGCAACTCGAGGAGGGCTACTTTTGACAGGAAGAACCCTAGAGTAGTAGTGAACTCTGGGGTATAATCTCTAGAATGGGTCTACATCCAATGAGTAAGTCAGACAACTGCAATATTTTTCCCATTAGGAATACAGTTCTTGGAGGAGGTGTGGACATCTATAGCATTCACCCCAGTAGGAGTAGAGTTCCCGGCAGTAGTGTCCTGAAAATTAGATCTAAGGGGAGGCATGATATGAAATGTGGAAAGTCACAGGTTAGGAAATATTCATACCATATAGCACGAACTAGAACATGAAGAAAAGGAAAAATATTCCTAAATGCATTGTAGCTTCCCTCTTATAAGTGTGACGCACTACACACCCATAAAAAGGACTTTACTCGACACAGCTTCGTAGACACCCTGTGACCCCGAATCATGCTCAGATATCAATCTTGTCACAACCCAAGTTGAGACCTTAGCCGTGATGGGTATCCCGAACCATAAGGGTTCGAGAGACCCCTTAGCATAACATCATAAGCATACTTCATAAAAAATAAAAGTTTGGAAAATAAACTGAAGCAAGAGAATTCCATAATCAAACTTAACACTTCATGATGACAAACCATAAGAAAACCCGAATCCAATCCAAATTAATCTTTGAAACGTACACTAAATAAAAAATACTAATCTGTCTAGGTCGGGAATAGGACCCTGGCTGGACCATAAAACTAGCTAAAACTACATAGGGATAGAATTCCTTCTGGTGAAAGGGAGGCTCACCAACTATAGAAGTCTGGGAACAATCTACGGCTAAGTTGAACCGCGGGATTAAGCTTCAGAACCTATAGGGTAAGAGGGTAAATACTTGGAGAGTATTGGTATGCGGAAAAAATAAAAAATAACGTATAGTTCATGTAAAATAATTGAGAGCATTGGGAAAAATAATTTATCATTGTTGACATCCAATTTTGGCTCTCCAAACATAAAATTAACGCATTTAGGCTTCCTAATCATTAAATGGCACAATATGCAATTTTTTGCATTTGTTAATAAATTTTTGATAATCATCACTCTTTTAGGATTTTTACTCATTTATTGTCATATTTTAGTTTTACATAATTTATTGATAACTATCTTTAATTTCGTAAATTTTAGAATTTTGATCAATTTATTATTATTTTAATATTTTTGCACAAGTCATCTGTATACGTACACAACACGGCACTGTAACTTTTTACTGCACGGTATAATTTTAATTATTTATAGCATAATATATTTTTTAAAAATAATTATATTTTTTATTTGTTGTTTATATTTTTCTGTAATTATACATCAGCATTCATGATTTTGTACGTTATTTAATACAACCTCTAAAGCTGAGTCGAATCAGTTATTTCAATACACAGTACAATAATAATTTGGTGTTTTCTCACATTAACACAAATAATATTAATTAAATTTTTCTTTTCCTTTTTTCTCCATTATTTTGACTTTTCCACATCTACTTTCTCTAATTTAAGGGATATATTGAAAGAAAAAAATATATATTTGATAAATTATTTTTTTTTAATACACCACACATACACACAATTACGCACACAAAAAACATAGAGCACACACAACACATCGATGAAGGCTACTTCCCTCTACCTGCCTCTTTTTTTTCTCTCTCTTTTTTTTCTCTCTTTTTATTTTCTCTCTTTCTGCCGCCAACCTGTGTACTGTCACCGGAGCTCCACCACCAACCACCAACAAAAACCATCTTCCTTCTGTCCCTTTCCCCCTCTCGCCAGCCACCACCACCTCCGATGAAGGCTACTTCCCTCTACCTGCCGGCGACCACCATTCTATTTTTCTTTCCTTTTCGTCGAAGGCCCGCCAGAAGTTATGATCAGTGAGCTCCCAATGTACCATCAGTCACCACCTCTGTGTCAATCCTTTATCTCTCTCCCTCTGATTCCTTGTTGTTTATGATGGTCTACACCAAGACGATCCAGGAGTGACATATCTACATAAAATTCAGGGGGTTTATCCGAACCACCTTTGTCGGAAAATTATACTATTTTTACATGGTCAAATATATTTTTATGTATATATAGTATATGTTGAACCCTCTTCGACTAGTCCGTATATTTACTTCTGAACCCCCTCAATGAAAATTCTGGCTCCGCCACTGCGGTCCAGATCTGTCGGAGTTATATGTTTCTCGACGTTGCTCCAGTGAAAAATCCTTGGAAGCAACATCGTTACCACTACTATTTTCACCTTTTGTCTCTGTGTTCGATTATTATGATTGTTATTATGTCTTATGTTATTTTGTTATCCAAGCAGATTTGATCGGAGTTGGTCATCTTCCGGTGAAGTTCCATTAAAGCGGACACTGTTTTCACTATTCTTTTTTCCCATGATGTTGTTGATTGCATTTATCTATTCCTCTTTGCTAATATTTGCTTACTGTTAGTCTTGAATTATTGCTACTGTTTTGTTTTTGGCTATCTTTGTTATTAATATATTGTTGCTACACTGTTGTTTGCTATTGGCTTATCTGATTGATTTTTATCAAAAAATTTACTTTGAAAATGTTGTCATTTTGCTACTGTTTAGATAATTTTGGACTATTTTTAATATTTTTTTTACTTTGGTTGATTTATCATTTATTACACTGATAACAAATAAATAATACGTTTGTTCAATTAAATTATCTCTCCGTCTAAATATTTGAGGCCAGTCCATTATAAAAGACAGAATTTATTTTTCTCAAATTTATTATTTTATATTAAGGCCGACACTTGATCGATGAAGAAATTCTCCTTTGATTTTCGAGGCCTGCACAAATAAAAAAATGGATATTACGTATATAAATATGTAATAAAATAAATAAATTTGGGCAATGACGAAATTTATATAACAATGCCAAAGTTTTGTGATTCATATCTTGGCAAGACGATTTATGACGGCTAATAAATTGAGCAGCCAGTTCATAGCCATGGCGTATCTAAAATTTAATCCGAGCTCACCTTTTAACAAAAATTATATATTTTAAATATTATAACACACATGTTTTTGATAATTATTTATTTGTTACTAACATTTTATTTATAAGTTCTTATATAGGTTATTGGAAAAAATATCGGGAACGACATTGAAAGAAGATTTAAATTTTGTGTTTATTTTTTCATATTCTTGTAATTGTACAAATATTAATTATAGTAAAATATTTATTTTTAGGGAATTAGGTGGGGATATTTTTTATTTATATAATTTCACCTTGCGTTTAGGCAAATTTAAGCCGTTAATATTTTTATTAAATTAAATACTTATTCAATTAGTTCATACTTATAAATTGAAAAAAATTACATAGTATTTTTTAATATAATCTTTTCTTTTAATACATATGCTTAAATATTTTTGTTTATATATCTCCGCATACTTTTATATATTTTTACGATAATATAGGTATTATATCTAATACACATTGTATACTTATTAATTTTTTTTCTTTTTCTCTTTTAAAAAATCTAAGTCTGGTCGATAACTACATTTGTGAATTCTGAAGGGTGCCTAACCCTTTCCCTTTGAAATAATTTGAACCCTTACCTAGAATCTAATTTGGTTCGTAGATTAAATAAAGTCATACTTGTTAATAAATAATTAGGTTTCTTTTTTTTCCTAAAAATTAGGTGGCGACTTTGTACATAATTTATTCTTTTTAGAGTTTATAATGTTGTGCTAGTTTTGACCTTAGATAAAAATCGGGTATGACAGTTTGGCGACTTTGCTGGGGATACAAGATTCTAACCATTACAGATTTAGGTAAATATTTACGTTTTTATACATTGTTATTTGTTTTATACTAATTGTCTTGATTTATCTTGTTTATGTGGCATAAATTATTTATTTGTTATTATTTTGTATAAATTATTTATCTGTTTATCGCTTTATATAAATTGGTATTCCATTCATAGTTCCTTCATTTTGAAAAATTACACTCACACATTGTACATGGGAATTGTACATTGTACTTTCCCAAAAAAATTTCAAATCACCTTATTTTAGAGAGTTGGCATATATATGGGTGAGTAGGAGTTTTACTGCCTTGGGACCACATTCCTTCTTATATAGAAAATCCCAGTCCGTGTCTACCCACTCTTAGTCAGCATAATATAGAGCTAAAATAACACATTTTAGGTACATGTATATTAGTCAATTTTTGTCCAAATATTCGAAGGGTTCGCGATCCGAGTGATATATTATTATAGTCTTTGTACATATTTAAAGGATTATTGTGTCTGTATATATTTATTTGCTCTAAATTGATTATACTTTAGTGAGATAACCTTTGTTTTGCATAGCGAATCAGTTAAAAGATGCACCTTAGCAACATTGTCTATAGCTGCGTATAGGTTTAAACTACATTTTGATCTGACTCATATCCTGATAAGATACGTAGGCAACCCTGCATTAGGGTTCGATGTCTTTACTGTTTTAGAATAATTTCTTCAGAATTCAAAGCTAGGGCAATTTTTTGAAACAATTCAAAAATGCTCTCCAAATTCTTCAAGAGCACGAATCAATAACTCCTCAAATCTACATTACATTAGTGCCTAGCCGGCCTACCTTCAGTTCCTCACCAAATTTTTGTTCAAGAATACTTAGCTTCTTCTTTCTAACATCGTAAACTATTAAATTTATGGTGTATGCCCTCACTTTCAAAAGCAAGGGTTCAATATTTTTTTTCAGTTATAATAATTCTGCCAACTGTGGCAAAATAATGTCATAATTCCTTCAATATCTGACTTTTCCAATCTTGTCAGCATACTGAAGTTGTGTCGAAGCTCTCCTAATGCTTGCCATCTATTCTCTCGATCATTTGATCAGAACAATTTTGATGCTAAAAACAGTTCTTTCTTGATTATCTTTCACATTATTTTTATGAATGACCATCATTTTTTTACAATCATACATTGCACATACAAATTTATAAATTTGCCTGAACTACGCAAACCTGATTCTTATTTTCACAACATACGTAAGCAGCCCTCAGTTGGGTTCGGTTCCATTCTTTTCAAAAATAAAATAAAATTTTGACTTGGTTGATACAAATACAGTTAGGGGTGTGCATGAGAAAGAATAAATTGGTATGATAAAAAGGACTGACTTTATGGTAAACCATAGATTCTTTTGGTATCTTTTATTACACCTGAGTAACGCTTTATCTTGCATACATCTAAGACAAGAATGGAGGCAACTTCATCGTTTCAAGTGCATTGTGTGGTGAGCTTTAGTTAAATTTATCGCATTGCATTGTTGATCTAGAACTTGGCCTAAATATCTGTTTAGGCAAAATTTTGAGTTATACTTGATTTAGGAAAGGATCGTTGGACTTTTTGACTCAATTAAGCCTTTCATAGCCCACCAAATAATATTAATCCCCAGAATTTTCTTTTTTGAGCCTAAAACCTTTTCTTTGGATAATCACATTTGTGTCTATATCTTTTGAGTGCTACATGCATTATCCCTGTCTTGGCCTTACCTCCTCGAGCGCACTAAATATGTGCAAATTACGGACAAAAATTCAAGATCAAAGAAGCAAAATGCAAAGAATATATTGTCCCAGATGAACAAAATTTTAAAAAATGACTTCTCAGGAGCAAAAACCCACCAAAAAAGAGAAGGAAAACAAAGAACAAAATATATAATTTCTTGAAAAAGGGAGAAAAACTCCAAACATGGTTAAAAAAAAGTTCAAGCAAATACAAAACAAGGGGCAATGCATCACAACAAAGAATATCACGCGTCAAAGCGCAATAAATGTTGAAAGCACAAATGCAGTGTAATGCTCATTGAGGAATTAGTCACTTTTATTCCAAATATTATCCTACCCATCTCCAAGCCTACATTACAAGCCGATAGCAAGTCCTACGAGATTCTATTTTAAGTGTTCACACATTAGTGGATACTTCCATGAAGGTCAAGTCTACGGTATCATAATTGCATGCATTGAATTCCATTCTGAGTGTGAGTGTTCTTCTTGATATGTCCCGAAATTCAAAAGAAAATTACTCAAACATGTGCAAAATAAGATATTATTTTACTTAAATATGTGTGAAATGGGACTTTCTTTCTGGAGAGGGCACTTGAAACATGAGAGTAAACATAGCTCAAAATTTTGTTTGAAGCAAGACAAAAATTCTTGTCGATACTTAGGCGTGTCTGATGTACCACTTGAAACTATAGGAGTTACCCTGAAGTCAATCTCGATTAGCTGGGAAAGAGATGGGAGAATTCTTATGCACACTATTAATTATTGGTACCAACTGAAGTTAAGATACGATTGTGTCTTCTTCATCTTTCAGCATTTTATATCAAGAAAATGAAAATTTCTTTCTTTTCTTTTCAAGACGCCCACTTTCAAATACGGGCATTTTTTTTCAACCTTTCATTCAAGTTATCTATTTTCGCATACATGCATTTTTACTTTTTATTAAAGACGCCTAGTTTTGAAATATGGGCATTCGACATTTTCTTTCAAGCACATACCTTTAAATAGCAACATTTTATTTTTTCAGTTAAACGCTCATTTTAGTATTTTTTTTCATTTTGAGAGGCTATTAAATTTCAATCATCTTACTAGTTGATGGCATTAGTATTCGTAGGCGATAGAAAACAGCAATCAGCATCGGTCCCCATAAGCAATCGGAGAAGTCATGCATCTTTTCAGTCCGCAATAGCCAAAAAAATTTTTAGTTTCCTTAGTACAAGACAATGTCAAGATAAATAATACACTGGGCAAATTTTGAAAACCGCCTCAAAATTTACTCTATTTTTTATTTCGAACTACATTGGCCTGATTCTCGCGACACTCGAGATATGTAGAAAGCTCTATGCAGAGTTCAGTCATTAAAATTTCATAATCATTCTTTCCCCCAGCAAGTACACAATCTTGCATCCCCCAGCATCTCACATCTCGATATTGGGGCAATTTTGAAAGCAACATCGGAAATATGTGAATGCTTTCATTCCCAAATAATTCTTTGTTCAATAATTATTTTTTTAACACGAATTTGTTCACCCTAAAATAGGACAATTGGGTCAGTCTGTCCTCCAAAAGACAGTTATGCATGTTTTTCTTCAATTAAATATTTATGTTTGCTTGCCTTTACTTACACTTATCATGCTTCATTTATTTCTTTTTGCACTGCATGTTATCTTTATCTTTACTTGCACGCATCGCAATTTACTTATTTTATCATTTATTATTTAAGTACTGTAAGTTTTTCTTGTCTTTATTTGCACATCTCGCAATGTATTTATTTTATTATTTAAACACTGCATGTTATTTTTGCCTTTGCTGGCACATATCTCAATGTATTTATTTATCATTTAAGCACTGTATTTTATTTTTGTCTTTATTTGCATGCATTGCAATGCATTAATTTTATCGTTTAGGCACCATATTTTATTTTTGCGTTTACTTGCACGTATCGCAATGTATTTACTTTATCATTTAAGCACAACATTTTATTCTTGCTTTTACTTGCACGCACCGTAATGCATTTATTTATTTTATCATTTAAGCATCGCATGCTATCTTTATCTTTGTCTGCAAGCATCGCAATGCATTTAAGCACCGTATGTCAGCTTGCCTTTATCTGCACCCATCGCCATGCATTTATTTTATTGTTTAAGCATCGCATATCATCTTTGTCTTTATCGGCGCATATTGCTATGCATTTAAGTACTGCACGCACATATTGCAATGCATTTATTTTATCTTTTGAGCACTGCGCGCCTCGCAAAAATTGCAATGCATTTATTTTATTATTTAAGCACTGCATGTCATCTTTGCCTTTATTGGCAGCATACCGCAATGCATTTATTTGTTATTTAAGCACGACATTTTATTCTTGTATTTACTTGGACGCATTGTAAAATATTTTTTCATTTTATCATTTAAGCATCGCATGTCATCTTTACATTTGTCTGCACATATCGCAATGCATTTATCATTTAAGCACCACACGCACATATCACAATGCATTTAGTTTATCATTTAGGCACTGCATGCCTCGCAAAAATTGCAATGCATTTATTTTATCATTTAAGCATTGCTTGCCATCTTGGCCTTTACCAGAATATATTGCAATGCATTTATTTTATCATTTAAGCATCGCATTTCATCTTTGCCATTACTTGCATATCGTAATGTATTTACTTTGTTATTTAAGCACTGTATACTTTATCTTTACTTGACATATTACAATGCACTTATTTTACCATTTATGCACTGAATGCTATATTTGTCCGTACCATTTTTCTCTCTCTCTTAATCAGCTAAGTACTGCATGCTATCTTTTAATTTCTCAAAAAAGAAAAGAAAAAGAAAAAAAATAAAGCTTAATTTTTCTTTCGTGTTTTATTGAGCGGTACCTTTAGTTTGATACATTTGAAAGCATATAATTTGTGAATAAATTGGGTTCGTCCACCTTAAAATATGATATTTTGGGTTAATTTGCCCTTTATAATAAGACCTTTATGCGTATTCATCTTAATTGAATATTTTGCTTATCTTTGGTAAAAATCTTGTAATGTCTTTATTTACTTATCTTTACATTAGTTATGCACTACATGTTATTTTTTGATCTTCTTGTAAAAAGAAAAAAAATCAAGTTTTGTTACTCATTTATCTATTGTATTTCAGTTTTATAAATTTTGCAAGCATAGAATTCGAGGATGCATTGGGTTTATCTAATCCAAAGTAGGACATGTCAGAATAACTTTCGTATTATACCCTATCTGATCCTTATGCAACTTAAAATATGTAGGCGTCACTAAATTAGAGATCGCCCGATTTTTTAAAATTAAAATAATTTTTGGTCGAGAAAAATTGATTACACGCCAACGTTTTCGGTTGAAAACTTCTACATTATCTTCAAACGAAAAGGAACAAACTTTTGACATCCAATTTTTGCTCACCAAACATAAAATTAATGCTTTTAGACTTTCTAATCGTTAAATGGCACAATATGCAATTTTTCGTATATTTTTTGCAATTATTGATAAATTATTAATAATCATCATTATTTAAAATTTTTTACTCGTTTATTGTTATATTTTAATTTTACATAATTTATTGATAATTATCTTTAATTTCGTAAATTTTAGAATTTTTATAAATTTATCATCATTTCAATATTTTTGCACAAGTCATCTGTATACGTACACAATGCGACACTGTAACTTTTTATTGCACGGTATAATTTTAACTATTTGTAGCATAATATATTTTTTCAAAATAATTATATTATTTATTTACTGTTTATATTTTTTTTATAATTATACATCAGCATTCATGATTGTGTACGCCATTTAATACAACCTGCAAAGCTGAGTCAAATCAGTTATTTCAATACCCAATACAATAATAATTCGATGTCTTGTCACATTAATACAACAACAATAGACCTAATATATTCCCATAAAGTGGGGTGTGGAGAGGATAAAATGTATATAGTTTATATCGCTACCTCAGAGGAAGTAGAGAAGCTATTTCCGATAAACCCCGGCTCAAGATAAAAAATAGTATATCAAAATTATAATGAAATATGAGACAGGATGGATAGCATAACAGAAATAAGAGATAAAAAACAATAACAATTTATATCAGAGAAATACGATATGTTGGAAGAAAAAAATATATTTGATAAATTATTTATTTTTCTTTTTTAAATATACCACACATACACACAATTACACAGACTAAAAACACACAGCACACTAAACTCTCTTCCTCTCTTTTCTCTCTCTTTCATTTCTCTCTTTCTGCCGCCAACCTATGTACTGTAGCCGGAGCTCCGACGTTTCGGACTCCACCACCAACCAACAACAAAAACCGTATCCCTTTTCTCTGTTTCCCCCTTTCGCCATCCACCGCCACCTCCGGCGAAGGCTACTTCTCTTAACTCACCGGCGACCACCTCTCCATTTTCCTCTCTTTTCCGTCGAAGGACCGCCACGCTTCCTGCTAGTTTGTCCCTGGAATAGAGTAATCTATTTCAGAGTTTTCTCAAGTTCTGTTCTAACCTTAACTAGTTCCCTTTCAAGAACTAAGTATCTTTCAAGTGAGGCAGCCATGTTGGCCTTGGTTTAGTCATCTCTTCCTTTAACTGGAATTGTATCCTGCTTACTTCACTCTTTCCTGTGTAATTCCTCTTGGTGAATTCATCTTTTTTTTTCGGAGAATCATTCTCACATAAGAGAATCTTGAACTTCACCTGATGTCCAGTCACTTACACACCTAAATCCATCATTTCATCATCATATTTTGATAGATATTCTACTAGCTTTTCCTTTTCTTTCTTTAATTTAGCTATTTGTTCACTCAATTTCACAATTTCCTCCTCATAATTCTCTGAGGCTCCCTTTAGATCTTTTTTTCCTTTTGCAAGATCATCCTTTGAATTAATCAGCACTAACGCAAGTGATTTCAGTTTACTAAGAGAGTAGTCCTTCAAATTTTCCTAGATATCATGCAGAGTCAGTAGGTTGTCTATATCAGTCTTAGTGTCTGCAAAAAGTGAGTCAAATACTGAAGCCTCATCTTTCACAGCAACCATGGAAATATCTCCTTGTCGTTCTGAATCATCCGAGTCACTGGAAGAGTCTACCCAACAAGCAGCCAACACCTGATGGATAATTTTATCAGCTTCTACCTTTTTGTCATGCTTCACCGGAATCTTATCTTTACCCTTTTCTTTTCCATTGGTTTTCCAAGTAGGAGCGTTATACTCAATCTTATTCATAAGGCAATCCTTAATTTAGTGACAAAACTTTCCACACCTGTGATGAAATCATGCATCCTCATCTTCCACCACCCATACTATTCACCATTAATCCTTGGGGCCTGGCAAAAGACTGACCTTCTTCTATACTTGGAGGAGCTGCTATTTCCCTAATTAGGATTCTTCCAAGGTGGTAGGTTTTATAAGAAAGTCCTGCTCTGATACAAAATGAAAGGTTGAGGTATGGTTTGTTCCTTGACACAGGGAACTGTTCCCAGAATCGCATAATGAACAAGAACTAGGAGATAATTAATGTAAGAAGTGCACCAGTACAGAAAAGTAAAGACACGGGGTTTTTACATGCAAACTCCTTACTCAAGGGAGAAAACCATGACCTGCCTCTATGATTTTAAGATTCACTATATTTAAGAAACCCCTTGAATACGAACTCCAAGGATTAGCCTCCTAATTCTTTGTTTCCTAGAAATAACTCTATACAAAAAAACCCAAGCAGTAACTCTGCAGCTTCCACCTCCAGCTAACTCTAACTGGACTCCTCACACTAACTCTAGCTTGACTCAATCACCTAACTTTAGATGATTACAACAAGAGATGGAACACAGCAACACCTACTACAATCATAAGCAAGCGTAGGATAGTATTTAAGTACAAAATACAAAGAATCAGCTATAACAAGGAAGTAATGATCAACTCGATGAGAAACAAGTTCCCTGTTATAGTTTCAGCCTTTAATTACAATGCGTCTCTACTTCAAAAAGATCTTTAATTGTGAGGCAAAAAGGAGGAAACAACTTTTGTACTATGTGTCAGCTGGAAAGTTGGCTGTGATAGAAACATGTGAGCCCAACATGTTCCCAAATGTGTAGAGGCCTTTGTCATCACAAAAAAAGCTTCAGGAAACAGGTCCCAATATGAATTTGTCAATCACCAAAACAAAGGACTTAAAAAGTGACAGTTGGATGAAACTTAATGCAATGCCTTCAATCTTCTCCTTTTTTGAATTTGATGTACTATTGGGTACTTTAGATCCATAATATTGATTGAACCTTCCCTCTTAAGTAATTTCATATCTGGATCTTCTATCTATTGAAGTTATTGGTCCCATTAATCTATCAATTTCAAACTTCACGGAATTGTTCTTCTTCTACTACAAATAGTAATTAGAAATTAAAAAAAAAAAGTATTTCTTCCTGATGTGGAAGTTCAGATTGTGCTACAACCACATAGCATATTGAGATAGAACCTTGGATTTGATACCAACTATTAGTGGAAACATCAAATAAAAAGAACAAAAGAAAGAACACAAAATTTAATGTGGTTCAAATCGGAATGATCCTACATATACCTGTGAACGACTGCCTTTATATAATTAACCAAGAAAAGGGAGAGATCCCTATTACACCTAAGAGAATTGTTATCTCAACTATCTACCCTTACAACGGATGAACCATGAATATTTTGGGATTGCTTTACAATGAAGAATGGTCAGTCTTCTCTTGATGACCAAACTTGGTCTCCAAGCACAAAATAAGAAAGGAAAAATAAATACAAAATTTATCCTCCCCAAAATTTGCTTGGTCACAAAATGTACTTCCTATCCAAGTAAATTGACAAGTATGATTTTCTTCCACATGGATTAGATCCCACAAAAACAAGACTAACTCTTTCAGTAATAAACCCTTTCAAATAAGGGCTGATTGTCTCTATCTCTCTCATGATTCTTGAGGAATTAATAATTCAAACAAATGCTTTTGAAACATGTATATTTCATAAATATTTATTGCTTTAGAATACAAACATTCTAATTATTGATGACATAGGACTAAGTGAAATGCATATGATCAAAAACTAGAAAAATAAAAGGAGAATGCTTGCAAGAACTACAAGCTAAACAAGCAAATATGATGTATGGATTCATATATATTCAACATTTTGTCATCTTATCAAGAAAAAGAAATTATATCCAACGTCTAGTCCTATATTTGGACAAAAGAAGTGCAAAAGGAGCCATCTAAGCAGAAATCTTACCAGCTAACGACGTCCTTGGTCAGATATTGTTAGAGGGCTAACAAGGCTCTCTAAATAGATTTCTTCTACCTCAACATCAGCATTGTGCTCTAGTTTTCTGGTTGAGCCGTCTATTATCATGATAAATGAGGAATTTAAAATTAAAATGTCACCCTTATTTGACTCACAAAAATGCATAGAGAATGTGTAAATGGGTGAAGGAAACAGATATGGCCCAGCACGTTGAGGAAATTTGATGGTGAACAGTTTTGTCCAGGAACTGCAATCCTTCAAAATCCATACGTCAGTAGTAGTAGCACCTGAATGACAAGTATAAATCAGAGAAAGATCTATTCCCATGACTCCCAGTTTGAAATTAGACTTGTCTTGTCCACAAAAGGGAAGTGCCACACTTCCCCACGTCTCGTCTGCTAAGTCAAAAGAAATGATTTTGGACACAATGTAAGTGCTAATACCAGTGGATGAAGACCAATAAAGCTTCCCGTTGACATATTTACCCAAACGATTAATTAGAAAGATGCCCTGAAAGTGCTCATGGACTGTCGTCCATGAATCACTCCTCAAACTGTGAATGGTGACCACATGATGGGAGGAATTACGACAGCAACTGATAAATTGAGCTTTGTAATCATCATGTGACTCATCATATCCAAAACCACATTTGGCAGCTAAAGAGGAACCCCACATCACATATAATTTCTTAGACTTTCTGATGGTGGGATTCAATATACATGTCTCCCTTTGATTGAACAGAAAAACGAGTCCATTGGCAGAACCCACTACACAAGCTGATGAAATGGGACAATCCACGCCCCACTATTCAAAAATATCACGCCCCAAGCCGAGATGACACGCACCCAATACTATTGCTAGTACGAGCGGACGTTCTATCATATCACATGAGCATACAACTAAAATAATGAATAGAGAGGAATCAGTATAAAATAAGATTTCTTAAAAGAGATAGCCTTTCATCAATGTTCATTAATATCACTTCACGTCTGAAGATATATAGTCATGATAAATTAGACAAAAAAAATTACAAGATATTTCTAACAACTAAACCAGTCAATGAAGCCTCTAATAAGTACCAATACTAAAAGGAAAGAAAATATAAAGAAGTCATCATATCTGGTCCAACCTCCTGAGAGAAAAGAGGCTCACCAATGGCATAAGATAGAGCTCCTAACGCTGACCACGGACATGAGAGCCAGAACCTATATCATGAAATGATGCAGTGCGAAAGACAGTCAATACGTGGAGTGTATTGGGATGCAAAATAATTTCAGGAGGGTAGTACATTAAGAGAATAGAAATGACAATAAAATTCAAATGTAAAAGAAGACAACTGGAAAGGAACAAGAATATAAACTAAATTTATAATTGACCAAATAAGGTAGATTTAATTGCTTTGATTATTTGTGGGAGAAAGTAGTGAACCGTCATAAACCACCATGTGAGCATATGGAGTCTGATTCGGCCCGATCAGCAAAGTCGTCCTATACCTTGCCGGGCATATGACGTGACATGACATAATTTGCTAGAAAGCATTCATGGTTAGCCTTTTTTCAGGACACATAAAAAAAGAGTCACCCGCTTGTGAAATGATCTCTATCCTATGTCGGCAAACATAGATTCAGGCATTTGTCATTTATACCTATGCCTTCACGGTCAGCTAACCAACTCCCATGATCGTAATATTATCTTACTAATTCATGTTCATAGATTAGCCATATTAGTCTCATATTCATAGTTTAGCTACTTTAGGGCTTATGCCTGAGAATTAACCAACTTGAGCTCATATTGGAGATTAATACACCATAGACTAATAATCAAGTATTATCATCATTAGGACTCATGGGAGGTAAAATCATAATTCATTAAGTCAAATTAAATCATCAGTAAAGGATTTTCATAACTTTATCAGGAGTGAGCCTTTGGAATGTACATGTTGTTTTTAGCATAGCTTATGAGTTTGGAGATCATATCTTAAGGTAATAAAGACATTCATGAATTAATTCGTAGAGCTAGAATTCACACGAATCGTGTTATTTTGTGTCGTGGTTCATAAGAGAGGGATTCTTATGATATTATGGAGATCATGGAAAATTGAAGTCATTATAGCATTGTTATCTTCTCTGATTTGTGACCAACGTGCTAGCTTTACTAGGCTCATGTTAATATTTTAGCCTTTTTGTGGGATCACATTGGAATTCAGCAACTTTGGTTTCATACATCATGAACAAACGCTTAATATTGTTTTGGTGAGTCATTGAAAGCAACGTCTTGCAGCATCATTATTACAATATTCCAAGTCATAACTTCCATAATACTTAATGGAACTAAAGAGGAAATTGAGGGAATCTGGTTGAGCTTCATGGATAACGGTTCATATGAAAACAATAGGAGTTTCATGTCTTCTTAGAAACAGAATTAACAATTCACCGTATTTAGTTAAAAAAAAAAAGCAACAGGCTAGCCAAATGGGGAACAGATATTAATTTGGAGTGCGTTGCATGTGTCATAGCCATCCAGAATCGAGATACCATCTAGTTATGGTTGTAACTTTACAAGAACAGTGTATGACGGTTTACTTCTATGGAAACATAAACAAAATATCTACAACTACTACCTAGAAACACATATGTGAAATGGACAGTCCAAAATGCCAAAGGCAGAACACAAGAAGCCCAAATATTAAGAACAGTTTATGCAGAGTATGTGAATGCCATATGGATCGAATGAAATCATATTTTCTTTGAAAGGATAGCTAGAGACTGGAAAGTTTTAATTAGCCAGAAAAAATACCTATATGTGCTGTGTTAGATCAAATTATAGGGCACAAAACTAGTTACAGTGTACTATGCTAGGCTAGATTAGAAGGATTGATTCAAAGGCTAGTAGTATGGTTTAGCTTTGCTTGATTCGGTTTTGAGATAGCCAGGAGTGTTCATTGGCAATGGATTTGTAACTCTTGCAGCAACTTGTAGAATAAATATAATTGACATAATATTGAGTATCCGTAGAAAAGATTGATGGACAAAGATGTTTTTTTTTTTTAAAATAACTTTCCTTGTAACTTGAGACAGGGGACTCGATTAATGGACTAAGATTTTTAAAACTCCTTCCAGCATCATTATTTTGAAAGTAATCATAATTTGAGGAGAAATAAAATCAAGAGAAAACATAAAAGAAATAATCTTACATACCTCAAAACGTTAGATAATTTAGTTATCGGAAAGGACAAAACTAAGATTGATTCTCGAGCCAATCCTCTTGGATTTCTTTTTTTTTTTGTATGATTGAATTTGAGAGGATAGCTGGATTTCTAGATGACGAAATAGTTTGTATAAATGTTGGAGAAACTGTAGTTTTTTTTATTGTGTATAATTGAGGAAGGCAGAGAGATTGTAACTGATGGAGTTTTTAATGTGAGTAAGTGAGGAAAACAGAGAGATTGTAACTGATGGAAAAGTAAAGAACATCTATCTGCTAAAATAAGGTCTACCAGAGGGAAAACAAGCGGTTGAATACTGATGAATACAAAGGGATTTAATCACTTGGGGTAAAGGTAAAAAGGAAAGGACGAATTTTCCCTCAAAGGTACTTCACAAGTTATTAAGTGTGAGATGTTACAATATCTCCCCCTTGGAATCATTCGTCCTTGAATGAAGGTTATAGACATATGGAAAAAAATCTACGCATAAAAACTAGGGAATGAGACTTAACGTAGACATGACATAGGACATGGGTTTCAAGGGACATGAACATAACAACTTGAGGCTTGAATTCATTGAAATCATAGGCATGAGACATAGGGGTATTTTAGTTATTTGATTTGGGTTCACAGAGCATGAAGAACATGATGAAGACTTGGACATAAGTCCCCTTCGATAAGAACTTATATGACATGAAACACTGGTACAATACACATAGGAATAGGAGCATTTTCACCTCTAATATTGGTAGCCTTAGATCTTAGCAACACCTTTCGAAGCTACATTTTTTCCCTCTGAATACCACACTTCATTATTTCCAACTCACATGGACATATACATATACTAAAGTCTGGTTCTAATTTCACATTCTTAAGATATTCAATCCTAACTCAGAGGTAAAAGATGCCACACCTAAAACAATCATGCTAGTCTAAATTTTAAAATCCTATAATCTATTTCCCCTTTAGGAACATTCATCTTTATTGTTGACTTAATCTTAGTTTTTTTTCTAAAACATGGCAAAGTATCTCTTGCACCTATAGTTATCTCTATAAGGATACTACTTCTAATCACAGATAAACTACCACCATCGAGTTCTAATTAAGAAGTCACAAGTTTCATCACGCATTTACCCAAATAAGTATCAACATGATATCCAAGTCTATCACTATAACCACTTCATGGTATCTTTAAAGTTAACACTATATAAAAGAAAAATCTTCCCCGGCATCCCTAGAACCTCTTGACCCACAATTTCATGAGCTCCTACCGGAAGGCACACCATATGATATCATCTTACTGTTACAAATAGCTAATCGTCATCTCGCAGTTCATCCATACTTATGATCTTAGATGGAACCAGTACACTGCAATCATCATAACAAGGGCCATCTATTCACCTTCTTCCAAATGATTACGCAGCTGATATCACACAACTATCACCAGAGGACTAGAGAATGGGAATAAAAAATAAAAAAGATACTATTCAATCACTACTAATACTTATTGTGACCTTGCTACTTCAGATGAGGCCTTGGAATGAAGCATAATAGGCATGAATACTTCATGTACAAAACACATAAGGTGTGAATAGAGAGTCATTCTGGGCATACGAATAACATAGTACAAGCTAAGAACATATCATAAATTATGGTTTCTTAGGACTGAACCTATCGTAAAGCATGTGTTCTTGGATCAGGAACAACGTAACATAGAACCTCAATATCTAGAACATTAGTGTAATATTTGGATCGTGGTGTGAAGTTTTTGTTTCCTATTCAATGATTAAAACATGGGCATGAGTTTGCACATAAAATTTGTATCATAGACATAGGCATGACATGAATACATAAGACATGGATAGATTATCATCTTGGATGAAGTCGAATATGCTAGAACAAGAACCAATTTTGTGAAAACCCTTACTATCTGTATCTCAAGAACCAATTTTGTTCTTACCCTATCATCTCCCCCTTAGGTCAAAGTCAATGTTTAAAGTATGCGGACCTATTCATAAGTCTAAGTTATCATCGCCTTACTCCCCTGAATACTATATCTTTAGGTACACAACACTTACTAGGACTTCATCCTGAGATACTTAACATTCTCTAAACTTTGCAGTCATCATTTTATAATTTATGCTTTCATTGGTATACATAACCACTTTCTCTATATTTGATCTTCTGTTCATACTCTAGTAACATCACTCCTCTAAATTCTTATCCACCTACTCCAATGGAAATTAAAATGGAACGAAGAATCTCAACATCGTCCACTTATAATACTCTCAATTTAGCTCTCAAGGGCACCACAGACTACATAAATAGCCTCTCCACCCTTAGAAACCAAAGGGTACTAACTAGGAACACATAGCAATAAATAACTTAGAATCTCATACAACAACATACTACCTTGGGTGCACCTTTATTTTTATATAACCTAACGCCCTTCTTTATCTAAGGACTCAACTACAATTTACTGTTTTATGTCTACTCCACTTATGTATTACTTTGTAGATTCGCACTATTCCTAAATTATCAAACTTAAGCTCTTCCACACACACACACAAAAAAAATCAAGCCTATTAGATCTATTTTCAAAAAGTAGTGCTATCACCCTTATACCACCATTCATTCATCATTGTGGTCATCTAAAGCTCAAGCTTAGTGTCAACAAAATATGGATGACAACACTATCAAATAATACTAATTCGAACTGTATCTTATACAAAAATAAACAACCACTAGTCTATTCAGTTTTCATGACAACATAGTTGATCTAAATCACACCATTTATCTCATTGCAGCCTACAAGCACATTCTCCTTCGCGACATTACTATCACTGCTTAGTAACATAAACTTAAGCAATAATAGACTTCTTTCTTAAACCGAGTATACTCCAAGTTGTCCTAACCAACTATTCCTCCTCTATTAACTATCATAAAATTTTGTAAGTCTTGATACACCCAAGCCAACACCAGAGGACATTCCATCCTATTTCTCGCTTAATGAAAACATGACTTTTGCTACATACTCAAATCAATCACTATCCCCACTTTAGGTCTTCTACTCTAATGACTTCATATTTCAGATCGAGATTATTCTATTACTCATGACTTACCACAAAATATACCAAATAGCAAGATCTCTCGAGTGGCAACACTACCCAAGAATCTGGACACACTCTTCACCACTTAACAGTGTCATTTAAAATAAGTTTCTGGCGAAGGCCTAGGAAAACGGTTTACTATGTCTCAAAAGCACGATTTATATGAACAAGAGTGTAAGTTTTTTATTTTGAACTGGTAGACTCAAATGGACTAATGGGCTACTAAAAAGCCCTTATGCAGCCAGTTAAATTTCTTTTGGCTTTATTTGGGACCAGCTCATGGATAAGGATATGAGTTTCATAACTCCTACCATATTAAAGATGAGTAGATATGGAAATGTGAGGAACACATGAATTAGAGAATTTTTTTGGCACCATATTATTACACGATTTGGAATCTGAATGAATGAAAAATGTCACCTAAATGGCCAGTAGCCTCCACATTATAAGTGTGCCGCACTTTACACCCATAAAGTGGACTCTACTAGATACGGATTCACAGACACCCTAGGACACTTGAACTCTGTGCTCTGATACCAAGTTTGTCACACCCCAAGCTGAGACCCTGGACATGACACGCACCCGATACTATTACTAGTACGAGCGAACGTTCTAGCATATCACATGAGCATACAACTAAAATAATGAATAGAGAGGAAATAGTAAAAAATAAGATTTCTTAAAGAATGTAGTCTTTCATCAATATTCATTAATATAACTTAATGTCTGATGATACAATAGTCATGATAGATTAGAAAAAAAAAATTACAAGGTATTTCTAACAACTAAACCAGTTTGTGAAGCCTCTAATAAGTACCCATACTAAAAGGAAAGAAAATATAAAGAAGTCATTATATCTGGTCCAATCTCCTGATAGGAAAGAGGCTAACCAATGGCAGAAGATAGAGATCCTAACGAGGCGCTGACAACCGATATGAGAGATAGAACCTACATCATGAAATGATGTAGCGCCAAAGACAGTCAATATATGGAATGTATTGGTAAGAAAAACCATTTCAGAAGGATTGTACATTAAGAGATTAGAAATGACAATAAAATTCAAATGTAAAAGAAGACAACTGCAAGGGAACAAGAATATAAACTAAATTTATAATTCATCAAATAAGGTAGATTTAATTGCTTTGATTATTTGTGGGAGAAAGTAGTGTACTGTCATAAACCACCTTGTGAGCACATGGAGTTTGATCTTGGCCCGATCAGCTAAGCCGTCCTATACCTTACCAGGCGTAGGACGTGACATGACATAATTTGCTAGCAAGCATCCATGGTTAGCCCCTTTCCGGGACACATAAAACAAAGAGTCATCCGCTTGCAAAATGATCTTTATCCTATGTCGACAAACATAGTTTCAAGAATTTCTCATTTATACCTATGCCATCTCGGTCAGCTAACCAACTCCCTTTTGCTCATAATGTTATCTTACTGATTCATGTTCATAGATTAACCATATTAGGCTCATATTAATGGTTAAGCCACATTAGGGCTCATGCCTGAGAATTAACCAACTTGGGTTCATATTTGAGATTAATAAACCATAGACTCATAATCAAGTATTATCATCATTAGGACTCATAGGAGGTAGAATAATAATTCATTAATTCATCAGTGAAGGATTTTCATAACTTTATCAAGAGTGAGCC
This sequence comes from Capsicum annuum, assembly GCF_002878395.1. NCBI lineage: Eukaryota > Viridiplantae > Streptophyta > Magnoliopsida > Solanales > Solanaceae > Capsicum > Capsicum annuum. The sequence continues at coordinate 280,412 of NW_025856554.1, forward strand.
TTCGGAATGTACATGTTGTTTTTAGCATAGCTTATGAGTTTGGAGATAATATCTTAAGGTAATAAAGACATTCATGAATTAATTTGTAGAGCTAAAAGTCATATGGATCATGTCATTTTGTGTTGTAGTTCATAAGAGAGGTATTTTTATGATATTATCGAGATCATGGAAAATTTGAGTCATTATAGCATTGTTATCTTCGCTGATTTGTGACCAACGTGATAGCTTTACTAGGATCATTTTAATACTATAGCCTTTTTGTGGGATCACATTGGGATTCAGGAACTTTGGTTTCATACATCATGAACTAACACTCAGTATTGTTTTGGGGAGTCATTGAAAGCAACGTCTTGCAACATCATTATTAGAATATTCCAAGTCATAACTTCCATAACACTTAATGGAACTAAAGAGGAAATTGAGGGAATCTTGTTGAGCTTCATGGATCACGATTCGCATGTAAACAATAGGAGTTTCCAGTATGATGTCTTCTTAGAAACAAAATCAAAAATTCACAGTATTTAGTTAAAAGAAAAGCTACAGGCTAGCCAAATGGGGAACAAATGTTAATTTAGAGTGCATTACATGTGTAATAGTCATCCAGAATTTAGATACCATCTAGTTATGGTTGGAACTTTGCAAGAACCGTGTATGACAGTTTACTTCGATGGAAACATAAACAAAATATCTATAACTACTACCTGAAAATAAACATGTGAAATGGACTGTCCAAAATGCCAAAGGTAGAACACAACAAGCCCAAATATTTAGTACAGTTTATGCAGAGTATGTGAATGCCATATGGATCGAAAGAAATCATATGTTCTTTGAAAGGATGGCAAGAGATTGGAAAGTTTTAATTAGCCAGAGAAAATGCCTATATGTGCTGTGTGAGATCATATTAGGGTGAAAAACTAGTTACAGTGTGCTATGCTAGGCTAGATTATAAGGATTGATTCAAGGGCCAGTAGTATGGTTTAGCTTTGCTTGATTCTGTTTCGAGATAGCCAGGAGTGTTCATTGGCTATGGATTTGTAACTCTTGTAGCAAATTGTAGAATAAATATAATTCACATAGTATTGAGTATCCATAGAAAAGATTAATGGACCAAGATGTTTTTTTTTAAATAACATTCCTGGTAACTTGAGATAGAGGACTCGATTAATGGACTAAGATTTTTAAAACTCCTTCCAGCATCATTATTTTGAAAGTAATCATAATTTAAGGAGAAAAAAACCCAAGAGAAAACATAAAAGAAATAATCTTACATACCTCAAAATATTAGAGAAGTTGGTTACCTGAAGGGACAAAACTAAGATTGATTCTTGATCCAATCTTGTTGGATTTCTTTTTTCTTTTTATGATTGAATTTGAGAGGAAAGCTGGATTTCTAGATGATGAAATAGTTTGTATAACTGTTGGAGAAACTACAGTTTTTTTTATTGTGTGTAATTGAGGAAGGCAGAGAGATTGTAACTGATAGAGTTTTTAATGTGAGTACGTGAGAAAAACCGAGTGATTGTAACTGATGGAAAAATAAAGAACTTCTATCTGCTGAAATAAGGTCTGCCAGAAGAAAAACAAGCGGTTGAATCTGATGAATAAAAAGGGATTTAATCACTTGGGGTAAAGGTAAAAAGGAAAGGTCGAATTTTTCCTCAAAGGTACTTCACAAGTTATTGAGTGTGAGATGTTTCAAAAAAGATACAGTTTCTCAGAATCTCCAATGCTCGTGTACTCGTATGACCCAGTCTCATATTCTATAATGTTGTCTTTTCATCTTTGTATATGCATTAAAAGAGCCAATAGTGGTTTTTCCTTCCAGTGTGTAGAGTCTAATCTTAAGCTTGGCGGTCAACATGACTAACGAATGTTCAATCACCTTCACAGTTCCTCTTTTGCTCATGTACTTGTAACCTTATTTTTCAAAAGTACCCAGGGAGATCAAATTCTTCTTTAGATCAGGAGCATGATGGACTTCTGTAATAGTTCTCACAATTCATCATGGTAGCAAACCCTTCCCAAGCCAATGCCTGCTATTTTACAAGTTGCATTATTTCCCATTACTATAGTTCCTCCACTTTTCTTGTAGTTTCTAAACCAATCTCTTTAAAATGTCATATGTAGAGTAAAACCAGAGTTTAGCACCCATTTGTTGTCATAAAATCTATTATTGCATGTTTAAGTACATATTCTATTAGAATTATGTACCTGTTCAACTATGAATGCACTTGCCTTATCTTTAGACTTTATTGTTGGGTAATCTAGTTTAAAGTGCCCCTTCTTGTTGTAGCTCCAGCACTCAAAATCTTTTAGTTTACATGAAACTTTGATTTATGCTATGATTTTCTCCGTCCTTGTTGGCTGGTACGACCTCCCACAAAGAGTCCACTAGCTTCATCATCTTTGCCTCCTTCAAAATGCATCTGCACATTATGATAGTTAAGAGCTTTCTGCACTTACTAAATGGTGATAAACTGCATGCTATACATCATTAAATTGTCAGTATCACGATATTTTATGCCAATAAAAATGGCAAAGCAGATGCTAGAATCTTCTCATTCTTTAATTTTTGATAGTCTATAAGTCCATGATAAGTTTATTGAATGTATTTTGATGGTCTTGCGTAGAAGTACCTAACTCCGTCTTAAATGTGCGAAGACGCCATTGTAACAACATCCTTTTTGTTATTGATCAACCCTGATAAAGCCCTTACAACCTATCCCATAACTATCTAGAAGTTGCATTGGTACTTGTACTAACTTCATAGAGTATGCTACGTGCAAGGGTGAAGGTGTCACAATCCGAACCGGGGCCCTAGCCGTGACGAGCATCCCGAACCATGAAGGCCCGAACGCCCTTCTAACTTGTAATCACATACACTGTCCTTATATGAAAAAGATAATGCAGAAATACATAATGAAATGGAATCATGGTCATTAAATATGAATTCAAATCTTAATGAAAACTGCAATTCAAAACATCTGATTTATATTTGACTTAGTCAGCGAAATCTCTACTACATGCATAAACCCAAGTGTCTGAAAACTGGGACAAGGACCCTAGTAGAGCAAAACATAATAATGATAAATGACTGAAGTACGCTAGACCTTCTGAAATATAGAAGACTCACCACGAAACTCTGCACTTCTGTCTGGAGAAAACCTACTGCTTATCGAGATCCCTAGATTGATCCTCAGAACCAGGGAGGAGGGGGGCCAATACAGATGTACTACTATGCAGAGCAATCCAAAATATTGTATTTTTATAAAACATAAGTGAGAGAAATTCATAAAACATTTTACATGTAATATATGAAAACACATGGGCACATTTTAAAGATTTGAAATATTTCTTTGAAACCATGACTCACTCTGTCTTACTTTTGAGCAAGATAGTACGCCCTACTATCTGTAGTTCCATGGGTTATATGGAATCTGCCCTTGACTCGGAGGCCAAGCCCCCAATCCAAGTTTGCCGCAAGGATTGGAGTATCTATAAGGGGGACGCACAAGATCGCACAGCAGGGTGCCAAAATCCCCAATCAAATCAATATGTCATGGTAGTGCACAAGATCACAAAGCAGGGCTCCTAACCATAATCCCAATTAGGGACAACATGAATCAAGGTACATAAGATCACAAAGCATAGTACCATAATTCTGTATCAGCAAATCACGGTTTCTAGAATAGAGTCATTCAACTCGTACTTTCTTTGGGAAACCATCAAACTCTCTTTAAGCCCATTTTTAAACTATTTCTAAACATGCATCTTTCTGAATTCATAATCTGAAAATCTTATTTCAAACATGTGTTCTATTCTTTTCTGAATTACTGTGGCTTTAACTGAGTTGGTGTCGACACACCAAGACTTGCAAGTCCTATTTCTGAGCCATATTAACAACACTCATCCACCAGGTACCTTCACCAATAACCTATACTCTTCTTGCACAACAAACACCGTCAACAACTCTTTTCATACTTAAAGAAAATAACAATTCACCTTAACAAATAACTCCTTCTCTACCTTCTACTAAACTAACACACAAGGACGTATCAATTCATTACCAACTCAATCTCATGCAAAAAGATTCAGCTATACATATATTCAATAAATTTCCCTTACCAATTTTCTTACCATTACACTACTAAACCCTAGTTCCAACCAACGTAAGATCAACAAGCTGCTAGTGACAAGGCAACTATGCTAGTGAATCGAAACACGACTTCACTAGACTTTCAGTTTCAATAACACTGATAACAAGATTACAAGAGATAGAAACTTGACGCACAACATTCAATGATCTAAGAATACACATCTTACTCTGTATAAGTACAAAATTTTTAGTCAACCACTTCCCCCACAAATTACTATACAATCCACACATGCTACTAGCTACCACATTAGTCTATTACTATAAAATGGTAAATCATTCTCAAATATCAGTTATTCAACTAAACATATTTATCTACACAAAATTCACCCTCACTTTGATTTCTAACCGAATGACTTCACATCACCAACTTCTTGGGCCAATACCACTACCAATAGGTCATGACACCATCACTTTAACTTATACTACTACTCGGGTGGAAATACAGTTCCAACATTCTGCTATACATCATTCCACCTGAGGTATGACATCTGCAACAAAAATTTTGGAAAGGATTGAATACACTTAATACTGCAGGCTGAAAACCACGACTTCATCAAAATCAAAGTTCATACTAGAATCAATACACCTAGGAGCACTAACGAACAATTCTCAAGTCCTTGGACAAATTTTAATGGAACCTTTAGACCAGGCCACTTAATGGAGTTAGAACTTTATATCCTCAAACATTATCCTAAGAGTGCATTAAAAGGTGAACCACACATCAAAACTAAAATATGATATTGGAAAAAATGTTATGGAATTATAGATCTCCTAAAGACTCAAAGTGGTTTAGGCATTCAATATAGTGGTGAGGCTATATTAGTTGATGATCCAACATTTTGGGATAACTTTATGAAGGTAATTAATATGACCCGACTTACTATTCTGATTGTCTCTGTGAGTTTTTTCACTTTTCGTATTAATTATGTGTCATTTATGGAAGTCATTTGTGTCATTTTTGATAATCTACTACACAACAATTATGGAAGTCCATTGACAACCTATCAAAATGAGTGTGAATGCTAGTAAACATCTTGATTTTCTAAAGTTTGTTGCTATTTGAAGGAATAAGAGCTAGATTTCTTGAAGGTTGTTCCTCTTAAATTCTTTCATAATTGATGAATATGGCATTACGCTATATTTTAATTATTTTTTTGTAGGCTGAACCAAAAGCGAAGAATATGAATAGTAAGAAATGGCCAATGTATGGTGATTGGGAGGAAATCTTTGGCAAGGATAGAGCAATTGGAGATTTTGCTAAAGCATAGCTAGATGCTACTGAGGACATTCAAAAGAGTCGAACTCCACATCTTTGTAATGACATGAGTTTGGGATTTCTTATTGCTGTTGATGATAAAGAAGAAGGTGATATTTATCATAGCTCTAAAGTAGGTACTGGAGAAGCTGAAAATACCGCTGGACATAGTGCATTTACTACAGCTAAAGATGCCACTAAACCTAGTTCATTTGGTGGAGCTGAAAATGCCACTGGACCTAGTGTGTTTACTGGAGGAGAGAATGTCGCTGGATCTAGTGCTGGAACATCTGAAAATGAAAATGTTGGATCCTGACAGACTCATAAAAAAGGTGAGTATGCTTAAAGGTCCTTTCTAATGTTAATGAAAAAGAGAAAAACAAGAAAAGGGAAAAAATAGTGGAGGATGATAGTAAGACATTTCTTAAGGGTATGATGGAAGTTCTAAAATTTTTTATTGAAGGTCAAGACAAAAGAATGGGTACCTTGATTGAGAAGCTCAGGGAGCGTGACCGATCCAATGTTCGTGGTCAAGTTTATTCCATCCTTAAATACCCTGTATTTTTGGATTTGTACACTGTAGAACAACGTATCAAAGCTGCAATGGTTCTCTGTAAAGATGATAAAAAAATGGAGTTATTTTTTAAGTATGGGTGAAGATGAGCACGACACAATGGTGTGGATGGCTGTCCATGATGAACTTTGAAGTATGGCAAACTTATGGATATGATTGGCAGCACTAGTTTGATCATTTTTGCTTGATTAACAACTTTAAAGCATGACAATAGTTCCATTTTTTGACACCTCTAGTTATTGCTATGGATCTAAGGATGCTAAATTTTTGTGTAACTAATGTTTATTAAATATCTCAACTCAATAACAAATGTTAAGTGCATATGTAATTTTATAGCTGCTACGACAGTTATTCAAGTTCTTTTTGTAGCCGTTTAACTTTGAGATTCTATTGTGCAATTCGATAGCTGCTATGACACTTAGCGGGGAAGTATAACCACTTCCTTTTTATGTGCTACGATAGTTATATGTTGCTTCATGTTGTGCGGCCTCCCCTGTCCTTAATTGACTATCTATAACTCTAACTTTCAAGAAACTCCTCTGCTTTTGGAATCCAACTTTCTGATCAGTGTATAGTTTTTATCTGATGGTTGTGCAACAAGTTTGATTCAAAGAATATTGCCACCAGAAATTAGTTTAGAAGTGCATGGCTAAATTGTTTTCTTGGGTTTAACAAGTAAAAAAAGTTCTCGAATGTGGAATCTGGCCAGAGCTGAACCTAGGACTTCTGATAAGTGATAGTTTCTCTAAATTCTGTTGTGTACAAGAAAACCAATGCTTCGTTTGGGAAATTTCAGATCATGACATGTTTAATGCTAAGTTCAGATGGGTTAAAACATGCTTATGCTTGTTAGTAGTACATATGAAATTGAAGGTTTCCCTAGTATCGTAATAATTGAACTTTCTTCATGGTACTAAGATGGACATGAGTACAGTTCATGATGTTGTTCTGGTTGGTCGGTCCTCTAGAATCCCAAAGGTTCAACAACTTTTACAGGACTTTTTCAATGGAAAGGAGCTTTGCAAGAGCATACAACCCTGATGAGGCCATTGCTTATGGTGCGGCAGTGCAAGCTGTAATTTTGAGTGGTGAGGGTAAAGAGAAGGTGCAGGACCTTTTGCTGTTGGATCTTACCCGGCTATCGTTTGGTTTGGAAACTGCTGGAGGTGTCATGACTGTGTTGATTTCCAGAAACACCACTATTCCAAACAACAAGGAGCAGGTCTTCTCTATCTACTCGGACAACCAACCTGGTGTGTTGATTCAAGTGTATGAAGGTGAGAGAACATGGACCAGGGACAACAACTTTCTTGGAAAATTTGAGCTTTTTGTCATTCCTCCTGCACCCAGGGGAGTTCCTCAAATCACAGTGTGCTTTGACATTAATGCCAATGGTATCTTGAATGTCTCTGCCGAGGATAAGACCACCGGACAGAAGAGAAAGATTACCATCACAAATGACAAGGGCAGACTATCAAAGGAGGAGATCGAGAAGATGGCTCAGGAAGCAGAGAAGTACAAAACTGAGGATGAGGAGCACAAGAAGAAGGTTGAGGCAAAGAATGCTTTGGATAACTATGCATACAATATGAGGAACACATTGAAGGATGAGAAGATTTCATCCAAGCTGTCCGCTGATGACAAGACGAAGGTTGAGGACGCCATTGAGCAAGCCATCCAATGGCTCGATGGTAACCAACTTGCTGAGGCTGATGAGTTTGAGGAAAAAGTGAAAAAGCTCGAGAGTCTTTGCAACCCAATCATTGCAAGAATGTACCAGGGAGCAGGTGGTGACATAAGTGCTGGCATGGATGAGGACGGTCCTGCTCCTAGCGGCAGCAGTGGTGCTGATATTGAGGAGGTGGACTAAGTTAGTGGTGCTTAATATTGTTTTGATTCTTAGTTTTAAAGACCTATAATTTTTTTTTCAAAGAGTCTGCATAGCGATTGGTTTATGGCAAAAACTTTATGACTATCATTTTCTTTATGCAATCAGGTACAATCTTTTATTTCATAATAGTATTTCTACACCTCAAAAAAGAAAAAAAAATTATATTGAATTGAACATATCCGGTGAATTCCCACCAAGTGGGGTTCCCAATAATTTTTTTGCAAGATTTTAGATTGGTTTTGTGTGAGCAGAGGAGTTTTAGACTGAGTTCTTGGATTTGTCTTCAAGATCGAGTATTTGTTCTACTCATTGAATTTTGGTGACTTTTTCTTGTTTGCTCTTGTTGTTTAGGTGCTAAAGGAACTATCTTTTTCAAGATTGTAGATTGATCTCGTGTTTGATGAGTACTATTAGGCTAGATTCTTGAATTATCTTCAAGATTGAGTCTTTGTGCTGCTCATTGCATTGTGGTACCCTTTTCTTGGTTTACTGTAGTTGTGTAGGTGATGAAGGAGCAATCTTTTTCATGATTGTAGGTTGGTTTTGTGTTTGCTGAGTACTTTAACGCTGAGTTCTTGAATTTTGTCTTCAAGATTTAGTCTTTTTGCTGCTCAAGAGGGAAGTGACAACTGGGGTTTATTGGAAGAGCTTAAACTATGCAGTTCTTGTTATTACTTGTTCTGAGGTAAGTGATCTGTAACTGTGATTCATGATATGAGTGTGATAATGGAGAGTATTGAAGAATGAAAATGTCCAATATAGGTGGTTACTGACAAGGGTGGTCTCCCTATATGGGCTTGGGTAATCGACCCCTCACACGCTAGCTTTGGGATTTAGTTAGGCTCGAGATCCATAGGTTTATGGCCAACTTTTTTTTCTTTAGTACTACTAAGTATTGGGGTTTACAGAATACAACAATGAAAATACAATTTACCCCCTAATATTGTTATTAAATGTAGCTTCATTTTAAGCCTATATTCCCTGGAAAGGTTCGACATGATACTCCCCGACTTTAAAGTCTTGGTTCACTTTTACTAACATCCAATTTGAAATGTTCATACCATAATGTTAAAAGTCTTGGTTCAGCACAACCGTGCATGCTCTAGCAACTTTGAAATGTTAACGTCGAGGAAAGATACTTTACTTATCAGGTGTACTTAACATCAAGGGATTTGATCAAAGACGAAGCAAACCACAAGTGGGAATATTTGACATCAATGTGAAGCATGCATAGGATATTATGACAACAGAAAATATAGAATATTTCTAGTGACATTGACAGGCACCAACTTTCTTGAATTGAGGTGTAATTGTAAAAAAACAATGATTGCAATACAAATATGATGAATTCAAGTAGATGTGCTATTAATGCAATAAGTGACATCTATAGACCTAAACTTGCTTGAAATTGAGGCAAAGTTGTAGTAACGGACTAAAAGCACTTTAAACAGACCACAATCTTCAAGCATATAACGGATGCCAATTCACATATACAGGGGATGGCATATTTATTTTTCCTAGTCATTGTAAAACATAAGGGGCCAAATCCTCCCGGTCCTCCTCTTGTCCAGGAATAGCCAACATTATACTATCAAAATATCATCTTGTATCTTTTGCAATGGCATGACCCAGAGCAATGTTATCCCTCTTCTGTTACTCATCAACGATTATATGCAGATCGACCGTAGCTCTTGTTGCGATAACCCAGGTAAGATGATCTTTTGTCCCTCTCTAGTTAATTGTCGTAACACCCCATACTTTTGGGCTAGAATCTAGACCGTCATTCCTACGCGTATAGACCCAAACTAGATAATTCCTTGCTAATATATGTGTGGTTATCAATCCTATATTGTGGGAATACCTCTGAATATGAATTGAGGTGACAAAAATCCCCTAACTCTAAGACGAGTTGAAAACATTTCTAGCGATTAAGTTTCAGTAGACGTTTAAACTTGGGTCAACTTCCATCGACCACAACATCTTGTATATATCAAATTAGAGGGACTACTATATATCAAATGAAAGGTTTTTGAAGTACCTTTCCAATGATACCAATTTCGCCAAAATTTGATACCCGACCGAAATGTTACAGCCTTTTTTGTGAGAGAGGCAGTAGCTGCGCGTGATTAGCTTGCGACCCACGCTCCATCGCACACACCTAATTTTCAGGTTCTGTTTTGGCATTTTTAAGGGCAATTTGGTCCTTTACCTCACCCAAGGTTTGTCCATAACATAAGATTCATGCCCTAAAAGCAGAATACACTCAATAATTCAATTTTACCTCTCAAATTAAAACCCTAAATCCTTTTCCTCAAGATCAAGAATCAAGATCTTAAGTTCAAGACTCTAAGAAAAGGGTCAAGATCCGGGTACCATCTATCAAGATCTAGGTTCCATCTTTCAACTCTTATAGTCTAAGGTACGCGGGGTTTATCCTAAAAACTACATGGGCTTGTAAACATTAGAGCATGATTTAAAAATTATTAAGCATGAATTTTAAAGGGGTTTTGGAATCTATATGTAAATTATGTATTCCAAATGTTTCAATGTAACTATTGCTTTGGCCTTGTGGTCTTTTTCCCTAAATCGATTTACATGTATATGTATATGTATGAAAATTGAGATTTGAGATTGTTTGAGAGCACAAATTATGAATTTCCTCTCATGTATTGAATTAAAGTTTATGGTTTTGTCGGAAAAGAGTTCAAATGCATGTTTTACGATATGAAAGTAGTTTTCTCAATGTCATTGTATTTAAACATAATTTAGTGATGATGAGAGGCTGTCTCTTGTGACATATATGTTTTATGTTAAAGAGAAAGAATTGCATGAAATTAAGAATTTTGACTTGACCACCTTTGTTTATTGAATCATTGATAAAAAAAAATTGTTTGCATGGTTTCGCATGAGTTTTAAAGAATGAGTTTCTTGAAAAGAATTGTTGATATGGTGGTCCTGAATTCCATGATTTGAGAATAGAGACATAATTTGCTATAAATGGCTCAGAGAGTTTGACTTGCAAGACAATGGTATGACGATACCATGGAAATATATGCCATAACAGAACTACAGTCTTCAGTGTTTGATTTTCAAAGATTGTATATTGTAAAGAATTAAAAATGGACTTAAAGAGGGTTAGGTGGTTACCCGAAGAGGGCATGAGTCAATCGACTCCTAGCCTAAAACCGTGTGTTGCCGATACGGGGATGTTACTTTTGCATGCTGGCACTGTCCCTGTGGCATATTAGAGATTCAGAGACTCCGACCCTTGTGACAAACTTAGGTTGGGGGCTTGACTGTCGAATTAAGGGTAGACTCCATATAGCCCATGGAATTACAGAATTGTAGGGTATACCACCTAGCGCAGAAGTAAAACAAAGAGTATGTCACAGAGTTCAGATGGTTTTATAGTCTTTTTACCATGCCCATGTGACTTTTACAATGTGACATATTTATGAACCATTTTTAAATTTCTCTTATATATGTTGAATATCAAATATTATTTTGGGTTTGCTCTGCTACCAGTACAACTGTATTGACCCCTTACCTTTCAGGGTATGAGGCTCAATCTAGTAGTCCGGCTAACCAGTAGATCTTTCCTAACAGAAGTGTAGTGTTCAGTTGGTGAGCCTTCAATGTTTCAGAAAGCCTGTTTAAATTTTAGACATTTATTTATGATTTTGGTTTACTGGGGGCCTTGTCCCAATTTTCAAACATCTTTGTTTCATATTTAGTAGAGTTTTCGCAGACGAAGTCAGATATTATTTTAGATGTTGTTGAATTGCAGTTTTTAATATTTTGTTTATTTCAGAGCATGACCAAGATCCCATACTCAGTTATATTTCTGCATTTCTTTTCTGTATATGAATGGTGTATATGATTACAAGTTAGATGAGCATTTGGTCCTTCATGGTTTGGATTGCTCGTCATAGCCGAGGCCTCGATTTGAGTTGTGACAAACTTGGTATTGGAGCTCGGTTCATGGTCCTAGATTGTCTGCGAAATCGCGTCGGGTAGAATCTTATTTATGGGTGTATACTGCGCCACACTTATAAGTAGGAGGCTACAAGACATTTAGGAATGTCTCTCTTTCTTCATGTTCTAGTTTGTTCTATGGAATCATAATGTTCCTCTTTCATACTCTAATTCATGCTATGTTGTCGCCCATATAAAAGAAAAGTTATCCTAATTCTTTCCTTACTTCGGTGTTCCCAGATAATGCTCTCAGATTTACTAGCAAAACTTTTAGAAGTCAAAGGGCTTGAGAGGAGCTCCCTAGGGTGTCATGATTCCCTCAAGTTTAAAGTTGTGTCCTCATTCTTATGAGGCATTCAATTAAGACAAGAGTAAGATGTGTATTCTTAGGTCATTGAATGTTGTGTGTCAAATTTACATCTCTTGCGATCTTGTTATCATTGTGTTGCTTAAACTAAAAGTCTAGTGAAGCCGTATGGGGTTCTTTTGATTCACTAGCATAGTTACTTTATTTTTCATTTCATTTTCTGGTTTAAAACACAAAAATCAAGTCTAGTGAAGCCGTTCGAGGCCTATTTTGATTCACTAGCAACTTGTTGTTTATCTTATTGTTCTTGTGTTGGTTAGAACTGGGGGTTTAGAAGTGTAGTGACAAGAAAACTGGTAAGGATGATTTATTGAATACATGTAGCCGAATGTTTTTTTTTGCTTATAATAGAGTCAGTAATGAAGTTATATATCCTTATGTGTTAGGTTAGTAAAAGGTGGAGAAGGAGTTATTGGTTAAGGTAAATTATTGTTTTCTTGAAGTATGAAAAGAGTTGTTGATGGTGTTTGTTGTCCTAAAAGTATAGGTTATTGGTGAAAGTACTTAGTGGATGAGTGTTGTTAATTTAGGGTTCACTGAGGTTGCAAGAGGGAGTTTAGTTGAAACTTATAGAGCTATGAAAGAATTTTAAGTGTATAGACAGGTAATACTAATGATGTGTAGAAGAAGGATGTGTTAATAGATTTAAATAAGATAGGCCATATGATTATGGTCGAATAATGCTGTTATGAGATTCTGGTGGGCTAGTGTTTCTTGATGTCTTATTCTATAACTTCCAAGTGAGAATTGTATGTAAGGTGGGTTATTATATAAGATTAAGGTTGAGCATGTGTATTACATGACTTCACCCCTTGACCTTCTTTTCTTTAGTGGTTGTAAACTAGTATTTTATGTGAGAAGGTATGAAGTTGATTTTGAGCTATAATAGTGATGTCATGGAGGGGATTGTGATTGTAGGTAGTATTTGGAGTTTTTTTCCCAATTTCATGGACTGTTACATTATGTTGCATGCTTTGCTTTATTAGTGGTACATGATTGATGCTAGACTATATGACTGGATTCTAGATCTAGAATGCGGTGGTAAGAATAGTAGCTTAAGATTAATAAAGTATGTTTTACGGGGATGAATTAGTAGGCTTGAAGTTATTTGTGAAAGAGCCTAGGTTGATAATTGATGAAAGGTTTAAGTGGTAATTGTGAGGTATTTGTGTATATGAGAACGAGTGTTACAATGATGACTTGTGGGTGAGTCATTAAGTGTTAGGTAAGATTTTATGATATGAATTATGCGATTAACGATCATATGTTAGACAGTCAAGTAGTGGAGAGTGGATTTTTATGTGATAAGAAGCGAGGAAATGTATGCTTATGAGACTGCATGTTGTAGGTTGATGATAGTAGAGGATATCAAAAGTTAAGAGTAGCATTCTTGGAAATCAATGACTTTAGAGATTACTTAGAAAGGGGAAGTTTAGCTTTTATGTGTATATGTGTTTTACATACCTGGGTTGTGTTCTAAATTATGGTATGGAGGAGTCTAGTGAGTTGTTGTATGGTATTCATTAGAGTTGAATTGAGGAAATATTGGTAGGCAATATGAGCCTTAGGTATGGTTTTACAAAGTTTGTTAAGTTGTAAGTTATGTGATTAGAGGTATAATGTCGGTATTCTAAGGAGTTGAAGATAGAGTGTTAAGTGTTTAGAAGCGGGGATGTCCATGCCCATAATGATGTTAGTCATGAGTTGAGGACTTTGGGGTTAGAGGAAGTTGATTAGTATCCCTGGGGAAGGGGGAAGTCCCAAAAAGAATTTCGTGCCTTTATGTTAAATTATTGAGAGGAGTTGTATTCATGTACATATTGATATCCCTTGGTGATAAGGAGTGTAAATGTGTACACTCATGGGAGTGGGGGTTGTAGAGTGATGGATATAATGGTTAGCGAAAGTTAAGAGTAACATCTACAAAAAAGCAAGGCCTTCGGGGTATAGATCATTAAGGAGAGTTAGAGATTAAGTATATGGTGATGTCTCTTTTATGTTGAGAGTTGTGACTTTGATCTAAGGGGGAGATGTGGAATTAGGCTAGTTCCTGAAATTTTCTGATTGTAGTGAGTTGGGGGAGAGTCATGATGAACCTACTCCTATTCAAGCATGTTCGTCCTGCTTCAATCTAAGAGGTCACTCTGCTAATTCCTTACGTTGTGTATCCAAGTCCTACCTATGTATAAGGTTTGAGTACTCGGTGTAATTCATGACATGCCCTAACTTCCAAACTAGAAGAAATAATGTCCCTCGGTGATCCAATATTCTATACATCCAAGCTCTATGTGACGTTGCTTATGACTGATAAATCTGTGCCCCAAATCATGATTGGTTCTAAGGAACTATCTTTTTCGTATGTTAATGATTCATTTTATGTCGGGATTAGCCAAAATGATAAAGTTGTGCGAACTCATTACTAATTCAATTTTGAAAATGGGAAGCAAAAGTTCCAAGTAGAAGTCCTTGCCAAAATCGTCGACTTCATGAACTCCACACTCATGTTATAAGACTCATGATGTAAGCTCTCATGTTTCTCACTGTGGTTGTCCTAAGAACTCGTGCTATGTTAAAATTGTGCCAAAATGACTGTTCACTTGTGATCCAAATACTTGATATTTGAAATACTCTATGCTTGTACCGTATCTTCAACTCATGTCCCACCTTGAGTATGGAAATTAGTATATGTTATAACCGAATAGTGTTACTCCTTTTCATGATGCTCTTGCTCAGGTCCTTTAATGACCCTCTGTATGCTAGTATGATGGTGGTTGTAGAAGCATAGAAGTGTGTTAGGTGGGGGAGTAGATGTTCTTGAAGGTAAAGATTTTGATGTGGTTGTCGAGCTAAGGTTATAGCTGAAGGGAAAAGAAGGAGATGAATTTTGTTGTGTGAAATAGCTACGAAGGAGAAATGTGGCGGAAATAGTTTTGAGAGTGTTTGAAATTGCTGGTCTTAGTAGGGAGATCCATGTAGTGGTTGTAGTAATGATTAGGCTTGAATGTTCTGAATGATGAAAACACAAACCTATGTGCCATGTGGTTAGTATTCTTTTAATTAAGACTTGAGATTGTTGGATTACAGTGATGAAGTGAGGTAATTCTTAATGTGATGTAGGGTGCAGGGCCCCGTAGTTTAAGTTAGCCCCTCTTTCCTCTGAGTTAGGCTTGAACATAGAAATATTATATGGAAGGACACAAATTCTTATGGTTAGATGCATTATGGAAGAATTGTAAGTTGGGAATGATGAAGTAAGAAGATTAATGTCGAAGTATAGATAAGAAATGTTGCTAAGTTTAAGTCTTTTCATTGTATTTTATAAGATGGAGAATGCTAATACTCCTGTGTTCGAGAGAAGCTTATCTCATATCTTGACCAATCTTAATCAGGATGAGGACTCTTAGAAAAAGTTATGTTTTGCAATGTTTTGATCATGTGCCATAAAACACATGCAAAGATCAGGTCAATGTCAAGTTTAGTTGTCTCAGGTTTCGTGCTTACTAGTTTCCCAAGGGGTTATCATGAAGATCGTGTGATACCTTTGCATATGTTTGTTGAGGAAAAAATATTCAAATCAATTTTACGTTCTTTATTCTACACACTTATAGCTTTAAAAGGTCCCTACCCATCATTCAGGGATGAATGATCCAAAGGGGGAGATAATGTAACACCCTGTACTTTCTAGAATCTAGACCGTTGTTTCTACCCGTATAGACCCGAATTAGATAATTCCTTGCTAATATATGTATGGTTATCAATCTTATAGTGTGGGAATACCTCTGAATATGAATTGAGGCCACAAAAATCCCCTAACTCTAAGACAAGTTGAAAACTTTTCTAGAGATTAAGTTTCAGTAGATGTTTAAAATTGGATCAACTTCCATCAACCATAACATCTTGTATATATCGAATTAGAGAGACTACTATATATCAAATGAAAGGTCTTCAAAATAGCTTTCCAATGATACCAATTTCTCTAAAATCTGATACCTGAGCGAAAAGTTACAGCCTTTTTTGTGAGAGAGGAAGTAGCTGCGCGCGATTAGCTTGCAACCCACGCTCCATCACACGGACCTAATTTTCAGGTTCTGTTTTCGCATTTTTAAGGGCAATTTAGACCTTTACCTCACCCAAGGCCGGTCGATAACATAAGATTCATGCCCCGAGAGCAGAATACACTCAATAATTCAATGTTTCCTCTCAAATTAAAACCCAAAATCCTTTTCCTCAAGATCAAGAACCAAGATCTTAAGTTCAAGACTCCAAGAAAATTGTCAAGATCCGGGTTCCATCTATCAAGATCTAGGTTACATCTTTCAACTCTTATAGTGTAAGGTACGCGGGGTTTATCCTAAAAACTACATGGGCTTGTTAACATTAGAGCATGATTTAAAGATTATTAAGCATGAATTCTAAAGGCGTTTTGGAATCTATATTTAAATTATGTATTCCGAATGTTTCAATGTTACTATTGCTTTGGCCTTGTGGTCTTTTCCCCTAAATTAATTTACATGTATATGTATATGTATGAAATTTGAGATTTGAGATTGTTTGAGAGTACAAATTATGAATTTCCTCTCGTTTATTGAATTAAAGTTTATGGTTTTGTCGGAAAAGAGTTGAAATGCATGTTTTACGATGTGAAAGTAGTTTTCTCATTTTCATAGTGTTTGAATATGATTTAGATATGATGAGAGGGTGTTTCTTGAGATATCTATGTTTTGTGTTAAAGTGAAAGAATTGCATGAAATTAAGAATTTTGATATGACCACCTTTGTTTATTGAATCGTTGATAAAGAGAATTGCTTGCATGGTTTCACATGAGTTTTAAAGAATGAGTTTCTTGAAAAGAATTGTTGCTATGGTGGTCCTGAATTCCATGATTTGAGAATAGAGACATAATTTTCTATAAATGGATTAGAGAATGTGACTTGCAAGTCAATGGTATGACGCTACCATGTAAATATATGCCATAACAGAACTAGAGTTTTCAGAGTTTGATTTTCAAAGATTGCATGTTATAAAGAATTAAAAATGGGCCTAAAGAGGGTTAGGTGGTTACTTGAAGAGGGCAAAAATAAATTCTCATAGCCTAAACTTGTGTTTTGTCGTTACTTGTATGTTACTTTTGTAAGCAGGCGATCACCATGTGGCATAGTAGAGATTTAGAGATTCCGACCCTTGCGGCAAGCTTGGGTTGAGGCCTTCGCTGCCGAGTTAAGGGCAGATTGCATATACCCCATGGAATTACAGAATTGTTGGTATACCACGTAGCGCAAAAGTAAAACAAAGAGTATGTCACAGAGTTCAGATGGTTTTACAGAGTCTTTTAACCATGCCCATATGACTTTTACTATGTGACATATTTATGAACCATTTTTAAACTGCTCTCATATATGTTGAATAACAAATATTATTTTAGGTTTCCTCTGTGTACCAATACAACTGTATTGACCCCCTACCTCTCAGGGTCTGAGGCTTAATCTAGCGGTCCGGCTAAGTAGTAGATCTTTCCAGACAGAAGTGCAGAGTTCAGTTGGTAAGCCTTCTATGTTTCAGAAGGCCTGGTTTAATTTCAAACATTTATTTATGGTTTTGGTCTACTGGGGGCCTTGCCCCAGTTTTCAGACATCTATGTTTCATATGTAGTAGTGGTTTTGCTGACGGAGTCAGATATTATTTTAGGTGTTGTTGAATTGCAGTCTTTAACATTTTGTTAATTTCAGAGAATGACCATGATCCCATACTCATTTGTATTTCAACATTTTTTGCTGTATATGAATGGTGGATGTGATAACATGTTTGATGGGCATCTGGGCCTTCATGGTTAGGATTGCTCGTCACGGCCAGGGCCTCAGTTTGGGTCGTGAAAATTACATCACAAGATTGTTAAGCAAATCAATGGTGAAGAAAGGCTGCTGCAAGGCGTTCCGAATGAAAGGCAAGTGAAGAAGAGTGCCGGTTCTTTTGTCGTTCTTCTTAAGTATCTTCACGAGCCCTATAAGATAAAATAGAAATAGATCAGAATGGATCATCACCGAATCAAGTTTGACCTTTAACGTTTTTAGCACTGAACTCGTACTAATAATATTATGGATTTAGAAGTAATATTAGTTAAAATTATAGTCGTTTTTCACATATGTCATCTACAGACCACATTGAAAGAACTTTAGATGAACCCATTGCCAAAGAGCTATATCCGCCCAATGCTCATTGCTACCTATGAGATTATAAAGTGACTTATGATACCACCATCTCGGTGCACAATAATTAGAAAATCACAGTAGATACAGACGTACAACAAAAGCCTTAAATGTTAAGTCTTGCGTATTTATAGAGACTTCTCAGAGGCGCCCAAAAAATTCTGAGGTGTAACTAATTTTCACATTCAAAGAAAGATCTCAAAATTATCAGTATAATTGAGGGCACTATAATTTTTCAGCAAAACACTCACCCCATGGAAGTCTACTATCTCCCTGTGAATCTTAATGATCTCATCATTACGATCCTTCGCCTTTGTCACGACTCAAACTAGGGTCTGGCTGTGACGGACATCCCGAACCTTGAAGGCCTGAACATCCTACTCTATCTGGTAGTCATGCACAACATTCATATAATAAGAGAATATGCAGAAATATAATCTGATACGGAAACATATTTATTAACTCTGAGTTTCAAGACAAGAGAATCAAAGTTACAATTCAAAACATCTGAATAAGATCTGACTTAGTCTATGAAATCTATACTACATCTCAAAACTGTTCTGAAACTGCGACAAGGCCCCCAGTAGACAAAAACAACAGAATAAGAAAATCTGAAATAACCGGCCTTCTGAAACAAAGAAGGCTCACCACTAAATGGATCACTTCTCTCTGGAATACTCTACTAATTAACCAGACCCTTGGACTGAGCCTCCAAACCTGGGAGGTAGGGGGTCAATACAGATGTACTGGTACGTAGAGCAGATCCAAAAATAATAATTAATATTTAACATATATGAGAGCAATTTTAAAAAGTTCATAAACATATCATATAGAAAGAAATATCATGGGCATTTTCGGAAGACTAAGTAAAATCATCTGAACTCCTTGACACTCTTCGCTTTACTTCTGCGCTAGGTGGTATGCCCTACAACTTTGAAATTTCACGGGCTATATGGAATACGCCATTGACTCGGCGGGGAAGCCCCGAACCTAAGTGTGCCGCAAGGGTTGGAGTCTCTGACTCTACTACGCCACTCGGCCGTCGCCAATGTAAAATAATATACCCGGATTGGCAAATCACGATTTTAGGTTAAGAGTTACTTAAGCTCAAACCTTCTTCGGGTAACCACCTAACGCTCTTTAAGCCCAGTTGTAACTCTTTAAAACATGCAATCTTTGAAATCAAACTCTGAAAAACATATTCTGTTATGACATACATACTTATGGTATCGTCATACCATTGACTTACAAGTCACATTCTCTGAGCCAGTATTAGCATGTAATAGCCTCTATTCCAAAACATAAATATGGGACAACCATATCAATAAGTCATTTCAATAAACTCTTTCTTACAGCTCATGTAAACATATGCAAGAACCTCTCTTTTTCAACATTCAAATACACAAGGTGGTCATGTCAAAAATGCAATCACATGAAATTCTTTCTTTTTAAAACAAGAACGAAATCATACCAAGAAACTCCCTCTGATCATCATTAAAATCATGTTAAATACTTAAACATTGAGAAAATCCCCTTCAAAACATTAAACAAGCATATTAAATCATTCCCAACAAGTTCATCAACTCTAAATCATCAAAGCGAGGGATTTTAATAATAATGCTCTCTATCAAATATTCAACATCATACATATTCATATAGATTTAAATCAATTTAAGGGGAAAAGGCCTAAAGGACAAAACAACAATATCATTAAACATGCGTAAAGTATAATAAAATCATGGATCTCAAAACCCCTTTAAAAAATTCATGCTTGATAATTTTTAAATCATAATTAGGTGTTTTCATCAAGCCCATGTAGTTTTAGGATAAACCCCACGTACGTCAATTTCAAAATTTGATGGATGATTTTTGAAGCCTACGGTTTGGGGATTCCAAATCTTCACTCAGTTTCGAAAACCCACAGTTGAATCTTGAGTTAATTGGGTTTTTAGTTTGAAACCCTAGAGAGTGTTCTTGCGAATATTTCAGGAGAATATGAATAATGTGGTATCTTGGGAGTATAATCCTGTGTTTAAGCTTATAAGGGGGTGGAAAATACCTAATATACCCTAAATGAGATGGAATAAAATATAACTGGGAGCTCGATTTTATAGGCCACCGCGACGCGCCACAATCGCAATGGCTCTCTGAAAATTGACGAATGGGATTATTAGGGTCACCGCAATAAGAAGCCATCACGTTGTTGCACTGGTTGGAACCTGGAATTTCAGCGTGACACGCCACAATCGCACTAGGCTACTGGAATTTGACAATTGTTAAATATACCCCCTCCATGACGCACCAAGCACAAAAATGACAGTGTTTTCGACTAGGACTTAAATTATCCATAATTTCTTCCCTGGATATCGGCTTAGTGCAAATCTTAATTCGACGAAAAGTTTATTAAATTTCCGAAGTGATGAAAAGTCTAAATTAGGAAAAATTAATTTTCTAGTCTTTAAATCTAAGAGCATATGACCACGAGGTAACTCATGGACGATGCGGGGTGTTACAGTTTCCCAACACAACTAAAAACAACAATTACAATCAAAAGTTAAGGTGGGTACCTCCAACATTAGAACTCCTAATACCCAACTCATCTTACTTTTTCTTTCTCGATAGATGCAGTGGCTTTAATAAAACTCCATATTTCGGAATCCAATTATTTTTTCAACTTTTTTAGCTCTGTAACAACTATTCCACTTGATTATTCTTATTTTCTGAGTTCTTCCCCTTTCCATCTATAATTCTATTGATTTAATGGCGAGAATTTTTGAATTCAGAGAAAAAATGGAAAGTGGATTTTTTATTTCTCCAGAGTATAACTGTTGCTAGTCTTGTACGGTTGAAAATACAATGTACAATGAAGAATTCAAGGAAGGACTAAGGAAGGGTAATTTGGTAAACAAACATACTTTTATAAAAATTATATAAATATATATTATCTTTAATACGTCAAACCAAACGTTGTGTAAAAAGTAATGTATGTATAACTAATACCAGCATTATTTATACTTGCATTAATAATATAAGCATTACTAATATACCTTATTCAGCATTATTCTTATACACTGTACCAAACGACCCCTAAAGCTCCCGCTATACACAAACTTTAGGGGAAGAACCGGACGCAGAGGGTCTATTTTACTTGGTGGAGCCTATTTTTATGAATAGTCGATATCCATTATGCGTTGGTTTATCAATCCTCAATCTAGAAATGTTTGTTATCTCTGAGTAGACAAAAAGCCTTGTATCTAACGCTAGATCTAATGTAAGTATGTAAAACATACTTTTTTAAGTTCCAATATCAATAATTAGATCCGGAGTATTTCCAAATACACAAATATGATTTTGCTTGTTAAAAATACATCATGAATAATTAACCAAACGTATTGAAATAAATCAGATATTCAGATTAGTTAATGATATAAAGGAAATAAGATAAGCAACTTGTAGGAGGCATCATAATACTCTTGACAATTCTCAGCCGTCTTCATAATCTTTTTCACAGTTGCTGAACATACGATCCCATCTAATTATATTTTCAGTATTATAGGCAAATGCTAAATTGCTTAGGTTACTGGAAGAGGTAATAATACTCTTTCACCCTGTAAATCAGGAGAACAATACACAAGAAAGCCTCTCATCATTTCGCAATAATGTAATATACTATTTGCAGGTTTTGAGTGCTCATGTTTCCTCTTGTGGATTGTTCTCTTGCTTTTTAAGGTGAACAAGTATTATTACCTCTTCTAGTAACCTAAACAATTTAGCATTTGCCTAAATTACCGAAAATATAATTAGAGGGGTTCATATGTTCAGCAACTTCAAAAAAGCTTATGAAGACGACTGAGAATTGTCAAGAATATTATGATGCCTCATGCACGTTGCTTATCTTATTTCCCTGATGTCATCAACTAATCTGACTCTGTTTTTATTTCCATATCGTTGGTCAATTGTTCATGATGTACTTTTAATGACCAAAATAGTACTTGGGTATATGGAAATACTCCAGATCTAATTATTGATATTGGAACTTTAAAGAGTATGTTTTGCATACTCACATTAGATCTAGAGTTAGATACAAGGGTTTTTTGTCTAATTTGAGATACCAAATGTTTCTAGATTGAGGATTGATAAACCAATGCTAAATGGATATTGACTTTTCATATAAATAGACTCGACTAGGTATTACGCGAGAGATTTAGTGCACCGGACTTTCATTTATATAACTAGTCTGGATTAATTTGTATATGAGAGAAAACTTGTGTACTCAGAGCCATATATTAAATTTTTAGGAAATGAGCAAAGATTTCATTGTGGGAGTCCTTTAAAGAAATGAAATTATCAGTTACACACTTAAATTCTGTAGGATGCATCCCTGCTTCCATAAATATAACAGTGAAAGTCATTTTAAGAAAACATGTTATATATCATGAACCCTTGTAGAATATTCCTTACCTGGTAGTCTTCATCGTTCAGTTCAGCAATTGAGCTCCTTCTTGATATTCACTAACTACTGCCTGCTCTTCAGAAAAAACATCTTTCCGCGACAATTGATGTTGTTTTCCTTTCTTTATTTTCGAGATTGGCTTCATCAGGTGATCACACCATCCTTTTCAAATTCCTCACATGGTAGTATAACACAACCAACTTAGTTTTCTATTCAACTAATTCTTATAATGCTGCAACTACTAACACTGATTCCATAATCCCAAATAAAATCATAATAGACATCCTATTAAAGTTGCCTCCAAAATCGTTGCTGAAATTCATGTGTGTTTCTAAATCATGGCATTAATTAATCTCTAGCCTTCATTTTGTAAAAAATCTATACGAAATTAAACAGCCATCATAAAGTTCTATTTCCAGGCATCCATTGAAATTTCTGGCTAGGCATCAAAGAGAACAAACCTTAAAATTTCCATCAGTGCCTGAAAATAGAACTTTATGGTGACTGTTTAATTTTAGATGGGAATTCACAAAATGAGGCTAGAGATAGTTGATTCCATTATTTTGAAACACACATGAATTTCAGAGAGACATCCGGGAATCCCTTAGAGGATCTCCGTTATGATTTCAGTTGGTATTATGAAATCACTGTTTGTAGTTGCAACACTAAAAATTATTTGAAGGGAAATTGAAACTGGTAGTGTAGTCATACCATGTGAGGAATTTGACACTAGATGAACCCAATCCCAAAAACAAAGAAAGCAAAACATCGTCAATTGCCGGAGCGGACTGATGTTTTTTCTGAAGAGCAGGCAGTGGTGAGTGAATATTGGGAAGGAGCTGAATTGCCAAATTGAAGCAATGAAGACTACAAAGCATGGAACATTCTACTAGGGTTTATGATATATAACATGTTTTGTTAAAAGGACTCTCACTGATATATTTAAGGATGCAGGGACGTGTCCCCCATAATTTAAGTGTGCAATTGATAATTTCATTTCTTAAAAGGACTACCACGAAGAAATCATTGCTCATTTCTTAAAATCTCTTATATGGTTTTGATTACACAAGTTTTCGCTAATATACAAATTAGTCGAGACTAGTTATATAAATGGCAGCCCGGTGAACTAAAACTCCCGCAATGTGCGAGCTGAGGGGAAGAGCCGGATACAAGGGTCTTGTACCCAGTCAAAACTATTTATATGAATAGTCGAGATCCATTTAGCATTGGTTTATCTCTAATACCTATATTTTCACGCCCTTAGCTGAGGCCCGGGACGTGACATGCACCCGATACTACTGGTAGTACGAGCAAATGTTGTATCATATGCATCAGAATACAACCAACATGAAAAAATATAACTGAAATAATATGATATTGAAATAAGATTACTTAAAGAAGAAATATTTTCATCAAGGTTTATTAACACCACTAAATATTATACAACACTAATAGTCATAGCAAAGACTAGAAATTACAGAGTTTGTTTGACAAGTCTTTGAAGCCTCTAATGAGTACCGATACTGAAAGGAAATAAAATATAAAGAAGTCAACATATCTCATCCAACTCCTAGTAGGAAAGAGGCACACCAATCACAAAAGATAGAGATCCTAATGAGGCGCCTTACCAAAGACTTGAGAGTCAGAACCTACATCATGAAATGATGTGGTGCCAAAGATGGTCAATACATCGAATATATTGGTTTGCAAAACTATTTCAGTTGGGTAGTACAACAAGAGATTAGAAATGACAATAAAATTCAAATGTAAGTAAAGAAAACTGAAAAGGAACAAGAATATGAGCAAAATTTATATTTGGCCAAGTAAGATAAATTTAATTCTTTTGATTATTTATGGGAGAAAGTAGTGAACCGTTATAAACCACCATGTGAGCGCATTGAGTTTGATCTCGGCTCGATCAGCTAAGCCATCCTATACCTTGCCAGGCAAAGGACATGACATGACATAATTTTTTAGCAAGTATGCATGGTTAGCCACTTTTCGGGATGCATGAAATAAAAGAGTCATCCGACTTGTGTAATAATCTCTATCCTATAACGGCAAACATAGTTTTGGGCATTTGTCGTTTTGACCTATGTCTTAACGGTCAGCTAACTAACTCCCTTATCTTATTTATTTGTTCAAAGTGGTACCCATATTAGGTGCATGCTTGTGGTTTAGCCTTTCTAGGCTCATGAATATAATTTGGTGATTTTTAGGCACAAAATCATAGATTTACCACTTTAGGACTCATGCCTTAGAATATTCAGATTAGGTTCACAAATCATGAGTTCATATCATTCCGTAAAATGTTTGGGGATTCACTAGAGGTAAATGTCATGATACTTTATGTCATGGCTCACTGTATGATTTTTATAAATTTAGGGGAATTATGGAGTAACATAAAGTATTCATGTTGAGGGTGAATCATATCGTGTCAAAAGTGTGGAAATTTATGCTTTTATGCTATTGAAAAATAATTAAGAATTTACACTTTTTAGTTATGAGGAAACGAAAAGAGTTCATTAAGCATTACAAAAAGTCCATCATTTATCAAATATTCAAATTTGGGTTAATTCAAGAAAATATTATAGAGGTTCATGGTTCATATAAACATAATCGGGGTTTCAAGTTTTAATAGTACAATATCTTTTTGTTACAAGGAAATAACAAGAGTAGTTCATGGTTAAGATCTTAAAAATCATCACAAAATTCACCATTTATCAAGTGCATACATTAGGAAAGATTCAATAGAGTTTAACATTGTTCATGCTATAATTCAAATCATTATATAAAATAACCGCAAGGTTCATGATTTTCACAAATATCACTAGTTTCACAATTTTCTAGATATATGAGTCTTTCATCAAATCATAAGGGTTAATGAAATTCAGTCAATTTTTGGGATATTCATGAAGTTGAGAGTTTATCCAAAAAGTTTCCAGCCGACTCACTAAAAGAACTCTATTCTTTGACAAGAACATGGAAATTTCTGCAACCTAATTAGAATGAGAATAATGAAACTAAAGGAGAACAAATCCCAAAAGAAACATGAAAGGATTAGTCATGCATACCACAAATCGTTAAGAGGAATTTAGTGCTTATGAAGGAAGGAACGAAGCTTGAGTCTTGAGCCAATTCTCATTGATTTCTTAAGCATGAGTTTGAGAGGAAGGAGAGAGGTGTTAAGGGCTGAAGAAACGTTTGAAACTGATGAAGAAGGAGGCTTTAAAACGTTTGGGGGTTATGAGAAAAGGAAAGGACGAAATCACCCTCCAAGAATGTGAAAAGTTAAGGAATAAAATAGAATTTTTTTGTCCAATATATGGTTGTTCTGATTTTTTTAAGGAAAATACATGTAACGTTTTACTCGGTTATAACATCAGAAAAAAAAGAAGCAAAAACAGACTAAAATGAATAGTTGTTATGTTTCTTATTTTTAAACATTCACATTCAAATTTAAAATTACATTATCTTTTATTTTTTTTTTGAATAAAAGATAAATACAATTAAATATCAGTTATAACATTAAAAATTTATATTCTTATTACTCCCTCTATTCCTTTTTTACTTGAACACTATTTTATAGATTGAAATGACAATACTTTGAGTAATCTTTTAAGTTGTATTTGTAATTGTAAAAAAATAACGTAAAACTAAGGTATCAAAAATATTAACTAATTTATAGAGTATACTCTTTTTATTCCATAAGTACTAACGTAGCAAAAATAAAAACTATTTTATAGAGTTAAATCTTTCAATTCATTAAGTTACCAATGTATATTATAACTGTTTTATCATCATCTTATTTATCCACTTATCCACTGCACAACGGCATCCTACGTATTTCACAACTTCCATTAATCTTATCTTCAATTGTTAAATGCTCTTATTTTTCTTTCCCTTCATCTATAAATTCAATTGATCTTTTGTTGTAACAAATGATTCCTTCGTATACCACTACAACTCTTACAACCCTTACCGTTGTCTGTAGAAACCTTCAAATGTTAATGTAACCAATGATTTCTTCTTAAACGACTTCAATACTTTTAATACTTACCACAATCTGCATATACGTGCATACATCAAATATTAATGTTATCAATGATTCCTTCATAAACTACTTCAATTCATTTATTCCTTACCACAATCTACATATACTTTCATTCACTATCAATAATGTTAGACTTCATCAATGACATAACAATCACTAAACTATAGTGGAAGTTAAAGGTCATGGTTGTTGGCTATGTAAAGTGAAAGATCACTTTAATCCTGACGCTGTTTACGCAATTGAAAGGTACTTCAGGATAAAAAGGTATTAAGCTTTGTTTAGAATTGTTCATATTTCTTATACTCAGATTGTTTCCATTGTTTACAAACCTATTCTATAGTTTAAAAATATGTCGTTCTGTTTGTTGCTACTACTTTAGGATGTATTTGTTTGTTGCTACTACATTAAGATGTATTTGTTTTCACCATTTTCAGGGTGATAGGATATAGGCTTTTAATGCAGTTCAGTGGTTTCAAATCGGAAATCAAAGAGCATGGATTATATTTTATGCAGATAGTCAAGTTTCAGCCGAAGAAAAGGATTTCGAAGTAATTACACATTCAATTTACTTTTACATGTTTGATAAATACCTGTTAAAATTCTTTGTAATATATTATTCTATCTATTTATAAAGTTTTTAAATAGATTATGTTTATCAATTAAATGAAATTTGAAAGCAAACATCAAATATGATACCATTTACAACCAGAAACACCTACCTGATATCAATTCCCATTATATCATGGTTAATCCTTAAAACACAGAACATAGAACAGATGTCTAGCAGTCATCTAAGTTGCCAACAAGAATCTTACGATTCTTTATTTTTATACTCCGTTTAAAAGAGGACAATTCACTGATATCTTTGTAACCTTTAAGAATGCATCTAAAGCTAGATTACAATAATTCTTATTTACAAAAGAGAAAATACTCAATTACCCCCCTGAACTATGCCCAAAAAGGCTATGACACACCTCAACTTAAAGGAGGTCCTACTACTCCTGAACTCATTAAAAGTGTAATTTTGACACCCTTAGTGCCTACGTGGCACATACTTGGCACACACATGTTCCTACGTGGACTTTTCAGTGTGTTGTGCCACATATGTGCTACGTAGGCACCACGTAGGCACTAAGGGTGTCAAAATTATACTTTTAATTAGTTCAGGGGTAATAGGATCCCCTTTAAGTTGAAGTGTGTCATAGCCTTTTTGGGTATAGTTTGGGGGGTAATTCGGTATTATCTCCACAAAACAATTGACTTAGGATACTCTAGCAAAGAAAAAAAGGCCAAAGCATAGAAAAGCCCAACAACCATATATACATCAAAATACTATCTCGATAGGGGATCTACAAAGATTTGGTAAATGCCTGCAATTTTCAAGGTTTATCCATTTCTTTGCTGGCATAAATTTGATCCTTCTAGGTGTAGCAACGACAATGTACACTCACTTCTTGACAATTTCAATGTGGGGCTATATCAACTCCATCAATACACATCAAAAGCTTCAGTGTCTTGCAAGCTCTCAAGATGGACATACAATCAAACCATGTGGTTCTTGTCTGTGAGTAATAGGCATCATAACCTCTTCCTGCAAAGTCACCATGATAAGTGGAAAAACAATAATCGAGGTCTTTCCATGGCCTGTAATATCTATAACTATCATATCATAGTCTAACAAGTATAACAAGTAAATGACATATTTGGAATGACGGTAAAACTATATACACATTCTACACATTAGAAAATATTTTTTTTACTATCCATTTTAAATAACTCTCTAAGTGGCTATCCTTCTGCACATATTCACTTGACTAATTGTTATCTTTTACTGGTCTATTCTATCTGGCAAACATAGTCATGCCTGCATTATTCTATGTCTAGACAAGTTGCATTATTCTATGTCTAAACAAGTTCTAAAATCTTCACTAATCTAAAAAGAGAAGATGAATTAGAAATCGCTTTTAAAAAGCATGAAGAACTAAGAATAAAGATAATGCACACAACATTAGAAATATTGACATAAAATTTGTAAAACTGGGATAATACAGTTATGCAATAACAACTGTTGTGTTTATAATTGCTAGAACAAGCAAAAAGAAGCAAAAAGAGAACCATTTCAACAAAGGAC
Organism: Capsicum annuum; assembly: GCF_002878395.1. Classification (NCBI taxonomy): domain Eukaryota; kingdom Viridiplantae; phylum Streptophyta; class Magnoliopsida; order Solanales; family Solanaceae; genus Capsicum; species Capsicum annuum. Next base: position 309,471 of record NW_025856554.1, read on the forward strand.
TGAGCATTCGTATGTTAAAATTTATAAATACATAGTTTGTGTATAAATGGAGTTCAATCACTGCCTACACAGGAGCGACATACTTACAACATATCTTCTGGCCCTACAGAAACATTCTCTCTTCCACTTAAAGATAGGAGTAAGGTCTGTGCACACCCCACCCGAAGGGGTAACAAAATTAAATTGATGTCAAGCATCCATCTAAGGAGCCAACAAAAATCTTCTGAGTTCTACATTTTTAAGCTATGTTTAAATGAACATATCTTATTGACATCGTTGAACTTCACAATCTTCCTTATTACAATATGCTTTCATGTATTATGGCTAAAGTAAATGTGACTTTCTTATAGTTATAAGTTCTCTCTACAGTTTATAACTAACAATGTAAATCATGAAGACTGCTCTTGTTCCTATCAATACAACCTAGCAACGTAAGTACAGCAAGTCAATTTAATTTATAAATAAGAGCATATTGCTATAACAGTTCGTATAACTCTGGAGGGAAAGGCCCCAGACAATAAACCAAGTGTAAGATAATCACAATTTTTAAGTTGGCTTGAGGCAAATAAGTCAAATGAAGAAGCAAGACATAATTAACTTATACAGAATTTCCTCTAAGAAAAGTATAAGATGTAGGTTTTTTTCTTTAGATAGAATATTTATCAGGGTTTCTTTCTTTTAACATATCAAACCAGAAAGGACATCTAGAATACATAGATACTTGTATTTCAGCCATCATGCAAGGCATAACCTTATAACGACAAACAAAGACTAAATTGACATAAGTTGAATTAATCGCCATCCGCAATATACTTTCATAACTGATGACAAGTGACACTTCCTTCAAGTAGTCAACTATACTTGACAAAAATGTGAAGTACTCCAGCATTGCCAATCCATATTCAAATGTTGACTGGAAAGATAACAATATGATATAATCAATCGTAAAAAAGAAAGAAGATTCATTAGCATGCAAGAAGAGTTACTCATCAGGCTGGACATGTAACAAACAATGAAATTATCTAGATAACCAGTATTTCTATTAGATAGGATAACTTGATCACAAAAATCAAATTGAAATAATAGACAATGTGATCGAAACATTTTTATAGTTTAACCTTGAAGTCTTATTTACATTCAACAATTTAAAACTCATACACTAAATGTGAAAATAAGATATTAGCACCTACAAGAATTTACAGGGTAACACATAGTACTGGGAAAAAAATTTATCCTTGAATCTGCTTACTCTACACACATAATCTCAGATTCTGAAGTAATTAAATCTGAATACACTATAATTCTTCGCCATTCTTGGGCTAAATATACATCCTTTCACTGGCTAAAGCTATATATCAACGTATTCTATAAGAGAGTTCACATTTAACCTTTGGTTTAACTAGTTGTATCTTCGACACATATAATCTGAACTACAAGTAAATATATACTCTACAATCTATTACCGTAAATTTTTCCAAGTTTGAAGAAGACACATTATATCCAAGAAATCTAGAAAATATGGCTAAGTTTTACTAAGACATAGTTCTTACCATTAATCAGTCAACTCACGTTTAGTTTTTTAATTCTTAACCCTTCTCATCAGAACAACGATAGGATGATTTTGGATTTCTTGATTCCAGTTACTAATGGGAACTAATCCCTATTTAATTACCTCAATAAGAGAAGCACACCTATCTCAGATGGGATACCTATTAAATAGTTAAGTGCAATATAAATTGTCTCAGATTGATCAAAGTGCCAATTTCTCTTGGGCAATGTTGCTATGTTGCATACCAAGAAGAAGATTAGTTAATGCAATCCTATAAAGAAATATTTATTCAAAATAATGACGTATGATACATGGTTGAGGTGGGTAAACAGAGTAACCCATAATAGAAAATACAATTGTTACAAGAAACAACATCTGAATGTCATTAATCAAAAAATTTATTACCATGAATTTTGTGAATGAAGGATACACGGCTTTATACTACCCACTGATATACTTCAGTTTTCATATTATAATTTTATCAAAACAATCCATAAATTATAACTATGAAACTGCGTCCCTCACTATCAAATGCACCTACATAGTTGGTGTACCCATTAGTTAATAGTGCATAAAAGAATGTGTGAACTTCAATTTGATAGAGATGATGCTACAATTTGGCGAATCTCATCCAACTCGGAGAGTACTATGTTGATGAATAACTGGCACTTACTTGTTTTCGTTCAGTGAAATAAACACAAGACTCTTTAGAGAAGCTAACTCTTCCCATCTTAATGAATTATCCATAATTTCATTTCTAGTGAGAATTATTTCTGGTATGTAGAACACTAGCGAAACAAAATTTCTTCCTCAAACAAGTGAAAATATCGCAATTTCAAGGATATGTAAAGGAGTCAGCTGTACTAACCGAAAGAGAAATCAAGCTATTAATTGTGGAAGAAAGATGTTGTATTGATTTGTGGCTAAGATCAAGGACAATAGCAGAAGATCCACAGGTCAACACTTCATCAGGTAGGACCTGTCAACTTCCAATAAGTAATGAGAACAGTATCTTCAAGAGGAAGAAAAAGTAAAATAATTGGCTAGAAACGTAGTTTAAGGATTTACATAATGCTATTTACAATTTAACAGAAGTAGGTAAATAACTCTTAGGTGATAGAAGGAATCAAACTTGATTCTACTAGATGGATAAGATAAATTTACCATTTGACCATAATTATAATGCCAAATTAAAAATACAATTAGATTGATATCAAAGTGACTATATTGGATGGACTAAGTAGGCTTAGACTTGCTTACAAGTTTTTGCAATGGGTGGGCATGACATCCACAATTCTTAAACATTGTAGAAGAATAATAGAGGCATGATATTAAGGGATGTAAAATGTCCATATTGGTAAATAAGTTGAAGTATTTAAAGACAAGATTGAGAAAACAAATGGACAAACACTTCAAGAACATTATGATAGAAGAAAATGACGACAGGGTTGCTTTTACACAAGCCCAGGCATTATTGCACCTATAACCATTGGACAGAAGTTTACAAGCTCAAAAGGAAACAACACCAAAAGTTCAGAAGGTCATCATACTGGCTGAGATATTAGTAGACGTATTATATGCCATGCAATCATAAAAACAAGATTAAAGGAACAGGAAAATACTATTAACATCATTATATAGCTCCAAATCTTATATAAATCAAAAAATTTTGTTCCATTCTATATTTTTATCAGCTTAGCTACAACAAATCTCCAATTTCACTTGCATGAATTAAAGAGAAAAAGAAAATCACAGGAAAAGAAGAGCATACCAAACATTATAAAGACCATGAAATCAGATACTAACTGACAAGAAAAGAAGATTATTTTACAACATCTACTCCAAATTATTATTTTTTAACATCTAATACAAATTCAAAAACATAAATCATAGATTTCAATTGCATGATCAAATTAAAAGTAAAAAAAAATCACAAATAAAGGATAATTAATTAGACTTTACAGAGACAATAAATCAGTTACTAATGTATGACTGGAGTTTATTTTTTGACGTCTACTACAAATTCAACAACATTTCACTTGCATGTTCAAATCTAAAAAAAAGGAAAATAAAATCATAGTAAAAGGAGAACTTACTAGACATTATGGTGTAACACCCCTCTTTTTGAGCTAGAATGTACACCATTATTCCTACGTGTAAAGGTTCCAAAATTAATAAATCCAATGTGAATTTTGTGTGTTAATCAATTATGTAATGTTGAAATCTAGTTAGCATAAGTTGAGATCATAGAGGTCCCTTAAATCAAGGATGAGTTGAAAGCCTTTCTATCGATTAAGTTTTGGTAAGTGTTTAAACTTGGGTCAACTTCTATTGATCATAAAATTTTGTATATAAATAATTAGAGGATCTACTATATATAAAATGAAAGTTCTTTGAATTATCTTTCCAACTTCACTAGTTTTGCTTTAATCCAATATCGGGGGTAAGAAGTTATGCCCATTTTATAGTATGGTGTCTGGCTGCCTAAGGAGCGACGGCTGGGTCAAAGGTCTATCGGGACCGTGACGGTATGTTGCAAGGCCCATCGCCCTAAAAATAGTAACTTAGTCACTGGAAATACAGCGATGGTTCTGGGGACGGTTCGTCAGGCCCATGATAGTCCATCGGGTTGTCCATCATCCATCTCGAAGCTCAAAAATATGATTTTCTTAACAGGTTATTTTGGAACTTTTCCTCTTTAGAAAACCTCCTCAATGAATTTAATTACATCCTAACACGTTATTAATCAATTCCCATCAGTTGCAACATCAAAAACTCCCTTCTTCACACTCAAAGTAAGATCAAATTAGGGTTTTCCCCAATAACAAGGAATCAAGAATCAACCTTTAAGTTTAAGTTTTTCAAGGAAAAAATCAAGATTTAAGTCCTACTCTTTAACCAAGTAATCTAAGGTATGTAGAGTTTTTCTAAACTATATAGGAATGATTTAAATCTTTTATATTAATGTTTTGAATGTTGAGAAATCATATGTGTGTGAAAGGTTTTGAATTACATCAAGAAGTATGCATTGTGAACGTTTTGGTCTTGAGGCCTTCCCTAACTCTTGAATTTTTACTCCTGTACTTGTATATATGTGTTTTCAGATTTGAAATATGAATTGAGAGCATGAACAAAGAATTTCCCTCTCTTATTGTGTTATATTCTTGATTTAAAAGTTATTGGTTACTAAATCTCTTGTCCTAAAGCAGATCCAAGGGTTTTACTATTGTTTATAAACTACTCGATTTCATAATGAAATGCATGATACAAATGTCTTTAATATTATTTATTGACTTATTTTTGGTGATTACATAAAGCCAAGGCATTTTCTTAATTGCATAAACAAAAGTGATGATTTAAAGAGTTGCATTGTTTGCTACAAAATACTTGACCACCACACATTTGTTAAAATATTAAGATGAGATAATCTTGCATAATTTGACATATATTTTGAAATACAAATTTTCTTGAACTGTTTGAAAGGTATGGTGGTCCAAAATTTATGTTTTGAATGAAGTATTGGAACATGATATTTATGGCTTAAAATATACAACTTCGAAGTCTTGGTTTAACGATACCAAAATAGATAATGCCATAAAAGATTCAGAACAGGCTAAAATATAGAATTTTACTTAGATTTTCAAAATTTGATTTCAAAAAGATTAATGTTTAGAACAGACTAAAAATGGGCTTAAAGAGAGTTAGGTGGTAACCCGAAGAAGGCATTTGAGTGTAAGGGCTCATCGCTAGAAAACCGTAGTAACCGATGCGGGTGTTATCTTGAAAGGGTGATGATGTGGATGTCATCTAAGGGTGATGACATGGTATACTTGTAAGGGAGTGTACCATTTTATTAAAACTCCAATCCTTGCGGCACACTTGGATTGGAGGCTTGGTCGCTGTAGATTGTAGGGTGTACCACCTAGCTCAGAAGTAAGATAAAGAGTGAGCCGTGGATTCAAAGAAATGTTTCAAAGTCTTTAAAGTGTGCCCATGTGTTTTCATATATTATATGCAAAATATTTTATCAATTTCTCTTACTTATGTTATATATAAATACATTATTTTGGATTCCTCTGTGTACCGGTACATATGTATTGAACCCCCCTATTTTTGGATCTGAGGCTCAGTCCAGGGTCCCGTTAAGCCGTAGATGTTTCAGAACGAAGTCTGTGGTGAGCCTTCTCTACTTTGGAAGGCCGGGCTTTTTTAAACATTAGTATTTGTTTGTTTAATTGTTTGACTGAGGTCCTTGTCCTAATTTTGTTTTAGTCATATGTTGGATTCTGTAATGTTGGAGATTTTGCAGACGGGCATCATATGTTTTGAATTCTAAGAATCTATTTCCAAATGGTGTAAATGTTAATAAATTGAACATGATGTCATCTTGTTATGTTTTTGCGCAAACTTTTTTTATATTATATAAATATTGTGCATTATTACCTGATATAGAAGGGCGCCCAGGCCTTTATGGTTTGGGATGCTCATCGCGGTCAAGGCCCTGGTTCAGATTGTGACAAACATGGTATCAGAGCATGGTTCATGGTCCCAGGGTGTCTGCAAAATCGCGTCGGGTAGAGTCCTATTTATGGGTGTGTAGTACGCCATACTTATAAGTAGCAGACTACAAGGAATTTAGGAATATTTCTCTCTCTTCATGTTCTAGTTCATGCTATGGAGTTAGAATATTCCTCTCTGATACTCTAGTCCATGCTATGGTGTCTTCCATACGAAAGTAAAGTTATCCCAATTCTTTTCATAGTCTGATATTCTTAGATATGTCTTATTGTTGAGGTGATTTAAGTGCAAAAGCTTAGAATATAAATGACGTGGTCCTTTTCTGATTGAGTCATAAAGGATTATAAAATTATGCAAGGACTTGAGAAGAGTCCATTAGTGCTTCAAGGTGAATTGATTCTATCTTGATAAAATCATGCTCTTCAGCCTGAGTTATTAAGTGTATCCAGTCCCTTTCAAAATTCACGTCATGATTAAGGGGAATGATGTGTAGCAGAAGTTCAACCCGAGTAGTAGTGTATATTAAAGTGTCATGACCTATTGGTAGTGAGATCTGGCCAAGAAGTTAGGGATATGAAATTATAAGGTTAGAAGTCAGAGTGAGGGGACTTTTGTGTAAGTAAATACTTTTAGTTGTATAATCGTTGATTGAGGAATGATTTGTAATTTTATATTGCTAGACTAATGTGGTAGTGATATTTGTAGATTGTAAGGTATTCGATGAAGAAAGTGTTTGGCTGAGATTATTATCTATTTAGAAATACGAAAGGAGCCTAGAGTGGATAGTTAGGGTAGTTATAGAAATCCCTTATAGGTTGTGAATGGAAATAGTTATATTAGCCATAAGTTATAATTATAGACTCATTGTTGTTATGGAATTTGAAGGTAGTCTAAAGGTATGCTTGGGTAAGTAAGTATGATGTGAGAAAATAGAATATGTAGATAAGATCGTATTGGGCTATACTATAAGATTAACGTTGACCATGTCTATTATGTGACTTTATCCCCCTTAACCTTTTTTTCTTTAGTGGTTGTAAACTAGTACTACTTGTGAGAAGGGATGTAGTAGATTTTGAGGTGTAGTAGTAATGTCATGGAGGTGATTTTGGTTGTAGGTAGTATCTAAGTGAAATGAGGTATTTGGGTTGAATTTTCCAATTTGACGGACTAGTATATTATGTTACATGCTTCATTGGTGGTAAATGATTGATGCTAGACTATAGGCTTGAATTTTAGATGTAGAATGTGGTGGTAAGAATAGTAGCTTAAGATTAATGATGTATATTTTGTGGGAATGAATTAGTAGGCTTGATGTGATTTGTGAAAAATCCTAGGGTAATGATTTATGAAAAACTTTAAGTAGTAATTATGAGGTATATGTGTGTATGAGGACTAGTGTTAAAATGATGAATTGTGAGTGAGTCATTAAAGGGATAATGGCATAAGTATATAAGAATAAGTTGCACCCTTGGTAGTATGGCGTTAGGTAAAATTTTAGGATACAATTTCTGTGATTAATGATCTAATGCTAGAAGGTTAAGTAGTGGAGAGTGGATTTTTTTATGTAATAAGGAGTGAAGATGTGTATGCTCATGAGACTGCGAGTTGTAGGTTGACAATGATAGAGGATAGAAAAAATTAAGAATAGAGTTCTTGGAAATCAATGCCTTTAGTGTATACTTAAAAGGGGAAAGTTTAGTATTTATGTGTATAGTCTTTTGCGTACCTAGTTTTTATTTAAGATATTATAGTATAGAAAAGTCTAGTGAGTTGTCGTACGGTGTTCGCTAGAGTTGAATTGAGGAAATATTAGTAGGAAATATAAGCCTTAGGTATGGTTTTACAAATTTTATTAAGTTGTAAGTTATGTGATTAGGGGTGTAATGCGAGTATTCTAAGCAGTTGAAAATAGAGTGTTATGTATTTAAAAGCGTGGATGTTCATGTCCATAATGATGTTAGTCATAAGTTGATGATTTTGGGGTTAGAGGAAGTTATGATTAGTATCCCTGAGGGGGGATGTCCCAGAAAGAATTTAGTTTCTTTATGTTAAATTATTGGGGGAAGTTTGTATTCATGTGTATACCGATAACCCTTATTGTATTGAGAATTATGATTATATATTGATAAGAAGTTATGTTCTCAAGTCTAGGATTGTGACTCTGATCTAAGGAGAAGATGGTGAGTTAAGGTAGTTTCCAAATTTTCTCATCGTGGAAAGTTAGGGAAGAGTCATGATAAACCTACTCCTATTCAAGCATGTTCCTCCTACTTCAGTTTAAGAGTTCATTCTACCACTATCTTATGTATTCAAGTCTCGCCGATGTCTAAGGTTTGAGTTCTCTATGTAAGCCATGTCATGTTCCGACATCCAAACAAGACGTAATAATGTCTCTCAGTGACCCAATACTCCAAGTATCCAATCCATCTGTTATGTTGCTCATGATCCAAACTTATGTCTCACAGCATGCTTGGTCCTAAGAAATATGTTTTTATATGTCACTAAATCATTTTATGCCAGAATTAGCCAAAGCGACAAAGTTGTGCAAACTTATTACTATTTCAACTTTAAAAATGAGAAACAATAGCTTCAAGTATTAATCTTTGTCTCAATCATTGACTTTATGAATTCGGCCCTTATGTTATACAAATCATGAGATATGTGCACCTATGTTTCTTACCATTGTCTGCCTTAAGAAATCATGTTGTGTTGTGTTTATGCCGAATGACTCTTTACTTATAATCCAAACACTTGATATCTAATGCACTCTATGTCTATTCTATCTTATCTTCACTTCATGTCCCTCCTTGAGTAGTACAATAAGTATAACCTATGATCTGGAAAGTGTTATTTCCATTCATGATGATTGTGCTCGGGTCCCTCAATGACCCTCCGTATGTTAGTGTGATAGTGGTTGTGGAAGTGGAGTAATGTGTTAGGCAAGGGAGTAAATGTTCTTGAAGATGAAAATCTTGAGGTGATTTCATGAGCTAAGGTTTAAAGAGAAGAGGGAATGAGGAGACGAATTCTCGTTATGTGAAATAGTAAGAAGGAAAGTATATGGTGAGAATCTTTTTGAGAATGATTAAATTTGCTGGCCTTAGTGGAGATATCCATGAAGTGGGGTGTAGTAATGATAGGCTTGAATTTTGTGTTTGGTGAAGAAATACACTATTTTGCCATGTTGTTTGTATTCCTTGAATTAAGACTTGAGGTTGTTGGATTATAATGATGAGGTGAGGTGATTTCTTAGTGTGATGTACAGTACTGGGTCCCATGGTTTAAGTTAGCACCTCTTTCCTCCTAGTTGAGCTTCAACATTGAAGTATTATCTAGTGGGACATAAATTATTGTGGTTAGGTGTGTTATGGGAGAATTTTAAGTTGGAAATGATGAAGTATGATGATTAATGTTGGGGCATAGATGAATAATGTCTCTAAATTTAAGGTCCATCGGTTGTATCTTGTAAGGTGGAGAATTCTTCTAAATCCTGTCTCCCGCGAAATCTAATTTCATGATTAGTACCGATGTAAATAGGGCCTATGATCACCAAATAAAATCATGCCTTATGTTATGATGATAATGATTCATAGAACTCATGTGTAAGGTCATCCCTAGGTAAAGTTCCATTACCTCTCGCTTCATGCTTATGCGTTTCACTAGGGTTATCATGAAGCTCTTTTGATTCCTTTGCACATTTGTGAAGGAAAAATATTCAATGCGAGGTTATGTTCCTTATTCCATACCTTTAGAGCTTCAAAAAGTCCTTACCCATCATTTGGGGGTTGAATTATCCCATGGGGCGATAATGTATTACCCCGCATTTTGGGCTAGAACGTAAATCATCATTCCTTTACGTAAAGATTCCAAAAGCCATAAATCTAATGTGAATTTAGTGTGTTAATCAATTATGTAATGTGGGAATCTAGTTGAGCATAAATTGAGATCATAGAGTTCCCTTAAGGACGAGTTGAAAGCCTTCCTATCCATTGAGTTTTGGTGAGCATTTAAACTTTAGTCAACTTCAATCGACCACAACTTTTTGTATTTAAATAATTAGAGGTACTACTATATATCAAATCAAAGTTCTTTGAATTCTCTTTCTAATGCCACCATTTTTGCCATAATCCATTATCGGAGTAAAAAGTTATGCCTGTTTTACAGTAAGATGTCAGGCTGCTTAAGGAATGACGGCCGGGCCGACGGTCTGTCGGGCCGTTGATGGTCCATCGCGAGGCCCGTTGCCCCAAAAAAAGTGACTTAGTCACTAGAAATACAGCAAAGATTTTGGGGATTCTTCGTCGGGCCCGTGACGGTCCATCGAGCCATCCCGAAGCTCAAAATCGTGATTTTTTAAAAGGGTTGTTTTGGTACTTTTCCTCTTCAGAAAACCTCCCCAATGGATTTAACTACGCCTGAACATGTTATTAATCAATTCCCATCAGTTGCAACATCAAAAACTTCCTTCTTCACTCTCAAAAAAAGATCAAATTAGGTTTTTTTCCCCAAGAACAAGGAATCAAGAATCAACCTTTAATTTTAAGTTTTTCAACGAACAAATAAAGATTTGATTCCTACTCTTTAAACTAAGTAATCTAAGGTACGTAGGGTTTTCCTAAACTACATGGGCATGATTTAAATCGTTTATATTAATGTTTTGAATGTTGAGAAATTATATGTTTGGGAAAGGTTTCGAATTACATTAAGAAGTATGCATTGTGAACGTTTTGGTCTTGAGGCCTTCCCTAAATATTGAATTTTTACTCGTGTACTTGTATATATATATTTTCAGTTTTAAAAATGAATTGAGAGCATGAACAAAGAATTTCCCTCTCTTATTGTGTTATATTCTTGATTTACAAGTTATAGGTTACTAAATCTCATGTCCTAAAGCATGAACCAAGGGTTTTACTATTGTTTATAAAATAGTCGATTTCATATTGAGACACATGATATAAATGTCTTTAATATTGTTTATTGAGTTGGCTGTGGTGATTACATGAAGAAAGGGGATTTTCTTATTCACATAAACAAAAGTGCTGATTTAAAGAGTTTCATTGTTTGCAACAAAATACTTGACCACCACACGTTTGTTGAAAAGTTAAGATGAGATAATCTTGCATAATTTGACATATGTTTTGAAAACGAATTTTCTTGAACTGATTGAATGATATATTGGTCCAAAATTTTTGTTTTGAATGAAGAGACTGGAACATGATATTTTATGGCTTATAAGAAACGACTTGCAAGTCTTGATGTAACGATACCAAAATAGATAATGCCATAGCAGATTCAGAAAAGGCTAAAATATATATTTTTACTTATATTTTCAGAATTTGATTTTAGAAAGGTGCATGTTTAGAATAGAATAAAAATGCGCTTAAAGAGAGTTAGGGGATTACCTGAAAAAAATGTTTGAGTGTAAGGGCTCATCGACAGATAACCATAGTTGGATATGCAGGTATGCTCCGGAAAGGGGGATAATGTGAACGTCATTTAAGGGTTATACCATGGTATACTTGTAAGGGGGTGTACCATTTTATTAAAGCTCTAATCCTTGCAACACACTCGGATTGGAGGCTTGGCCGCTGAGTCAAGGGTGGATTTCATATAGCCCATGAAATTATAGATTGTAGGGTGTACCACTTAGTTCAAAAGTAAGATAAAGAGTGAGTCGTGGATTCACCAGAATTTTTCAACGTCTTTAAAGTGTCCATGTGTTTTCATATATTATATATAAAATATTTTATCAATTGCTCTCACTTATGTTATATATAAATACATTATTTTGGATTGCTCTGTGTACCAGTACATATGTATTGACTCCCCTCTATTTCAGGATTTGAGGCTTAGTCCAGGGGTCCCGTTAAGCCATAGATGTTTCAAACCGAAGTGTACAGTTGGTGATGATCCTTCTCTACTCCGGGAGGCTGGGCTTATTTAAACATTGTTATTTGTTTGTTTCATGGTGTGACTGGGGCCTTGTCCCAGTTTTGTTTTAGTCATTTATTGGATTCCGTAATGTTATAGATTTCACTGACGGGCGTCATATGTTTTAAATTCTAGGAATCTATTTCCAAATGGTTCAAATGTTAAGAGATTGACCACGATTCCACCTTATTATGTTTTTCCGCAAACTTCCTTATATTATATGAATATTGTGCATGATTACCATATAGCGAAGGGCACCCGGGCCTTCATGGTTTGGTATGCTTGTCACGGCCAGGGCCCTGGTTTGAATCATGACATAGGGAGACCACAAAATCAGATACCAACCGACATAAATGGAGATTATTTTCAAAGATCTATACAAATGTAACAATAAATAATTCGGAATGATTCGAAGAATCCAACAAGAAATTAGTCGGAATGCTTTGAAAAAACTAAGTTAGAAAAAAAAATTATTGGACCTTTCAGCTACCATTTTTTGTTCCAATTGAATACATAATACATTTTTGTTAAAAATTATATTCAACTTTGCAGTTTGAAAATAGTGATGAAAGTGAATAGGAAACTTTTCAGACACTAAAATGTTGACAAGAGTACTTGCCCAAATCTAGAAATATCTATATGAATATAATACTTTTTTAATATATTTTATCTTTTACGCTGGACTTTTTTATACATATTTTTATTATATGGGTTGTGCTTTATATTTTACTTTTGGATAATATATTATTTCTTATAAGAAGAAAAAACATTGTAATATATTATTTCTTATAAGAAAATAATAATACACAGGCACTCACGTATACCTCTTTATAATTTAATCCAACATTTTAGCTTTACCATTTTTAACCTTTTTCTAGATTTTTGTCCATTGTACTTAATCATATAATTTTAAAAAATAAATTACTACATTCAATAAGAAAACACTAAAATTATTAATGTAAAAATAATTTAATATTAATAAATAAAAAATAAATATGTCATTGAACTTAAAATGGATCGAAATGGAACTCATCATATTTCTTTTTTGGAACCCCTTACTATCTGTATCTCAAGACCCAATTAGGTTCTTTACCCTATCATCTCCTCCTTAGGTGAAAGTCGATATTTAAATTTTACGGACCTATTCTCATATTTGAGCTATAATCACCTTACTCTAACTGATAGACTATAACTACAGTCACACAACCCTTTCTAGGACTTCCACCTGAGATATTTTCTTAACTCTCTCTATCTTCTGCAGTCATCATTCTACAACTTAGGATTTTATTGTTATACATAGAAACTTTCTCTATTCCCAACCTTCTCTTCTTATTCTACTAACTTCACATATATAGATTCATATCCACCCAATTCAATGAAAATTTAAATTGTACTAAGAGGCTTCACATCATTTACTTATAATCATCTCAACTCATCTCTCAAGAACATCATATAATACATACATTACCTTCTCCACACTTTTGCAACTCAAGGGTACTAACTAGGTATACATAGCACATAAAAACTTAGAATCTCATATAGCGACATACTACTTTGGGTACCCTTTTTTTATAATACTTAGGATTCTTCTTTATCTAAGGACTCAACTATGAAGTAATTACCTCACACTTATTCTACATATATATCTTGTTTTCACATTAACATTTCTCCTAAAAAATCAAACATAAGCTCCTCAAAACAATTAGTCAAGCCTACTATATCTATTTCCTAAAACTAGTTTTATCACTATCATACTGCCATTTCTTTATAGAAGTGGTCGTCCAAAGTTCAATTGTAATGTCTAGTTCTAAACATCGATATCAACATTATCCAATTATACTAATCGTAATTGTTGCATATAAAGAAAATCAAGAACCAGTAGTCCATCAAAAGTTCATCACAAAATAGTCAACTTAAATCAAACCATTTATCTCATTGCAACCTACATGCACCTTGTCCTTCACAATATTACTACCACTTCCTACAAACATAATGACAAACCTTAATAAACTTCTTCAATAGATTGAGCATACTTATATGTCATCTTATGCAACATTCCTTTCTCTAGTTACTACTATCAGATCTATACCAAATTATTACACCTTAAACATCTAAGAACCCATCACCATGTTACTCAATATATACATGACTCTACGTATTTACTTTGATTAATTTACTATCTCAGATTTTAGGCCACTATACTTCTGAATTCATATTTCTGGCTCTAGAATACATTCTACTACTTATGAGTTACAACACCCAAATGACACCATCTCACAAATGATAATATTATCCAAGCAGTGAAATACATAATTTCTTGCTAAAGGTGTCATTTGTAACAAGGTTTTTAAAAAGTAAAGAAAATATGAGAGTACATCTTAGTTTGGCATAGACGCACAATTAAAATGAAAAAGTGTGCATTCTTATGAATCAATAGGCTTAAAATCTCTAGTGGTCTCTGCTTAATCTCTCGTGCAATTTGTTAACTTTTGTGTTGTATCTATCTGAGAGAACTACATCCATAGGAACCTCACCTTTAAGGCTTGTACCAACTCAAAGGTGAGGCACAGTATGAGGAATTTGAACAACATACGAATTCACATAAGATTCTTAAGACAGCTCTATTGCATGATGTAGAATATGAAAGAATAGAAACATTTCCTTAATGCTCTACAATCTCCAAATTATAAGTGTTATGTGCTTCACACCATAATGAGGACTCTACTAGCCACAGCTTCATAGACAAACTAGGACACTTGAACTCCGTGCTCTGATTCCAAGTTTGTAACGCCTCGAGTTGAGGCCCTGGACTTGGCACACACTTGATACTATTGCTAGTATGAGTGAATGTGCTGGAATATCTCATGAGCATAATAAGAATGAACAAAGGAAAAAAAGTGTAAAATTTATTTAAGATTTCCTCAAGTGATAGAACTTTACCAAAGTTTATTAGCACCGCATAATGTCCAATAGTACGAATAGTTATGATAAATAAAGATTGAAAATTACACAGCTTTATTGACAACTACAAAAACATGTGAAGCCTCTAATAATTATCTATATTGGAAGGAAAGAAAATATAAAGTAGTATCATATTTTATCTAGCCTCCTGGTAGGAAAGAGGCTCACCAATAAAAGAAAATAGAGATCCTAATGGGAGTTGAAATCCAGAACGTATATCATGAAATGATGTACTACCAAAGATGGTCAATACATGGAATGTATTAATATGGAAAACTATTTTAGGAGGGCAGTACAATATGAGATTTGAAATGACAGTAAAATTCAAATGTAAGTTAAGACCACCAGAAAGGAACAAGAATATGAGAAAAATTTATAATTACCCAAGTAAGATAGATTTAATTTCTTTGATTATTTATGGGAGAAACTTGTAAACCATCATAAACCACCATGTGAGTGCATGGAGTATGATCTCAGCCTGATTACCTAAGCCATCCTATACCTTGCCGGGCAAAGGATATGACATGACATAATTTTCTAGCAAGTGTCCATGGTTAGCTCCTTTTCTGGACACATAAAAAAAGAGAGTCATCCAACTTGCGGAATAATCTCTATACTATGTCGGCAAACATAGTTTTGGGCATTTGTCTTATATACCTATGCCTTCAAGGTCATCTAACTAGCTCCCTTATTCTCATGACGTCATCTAATTTATTTATTTTAAAATTGTTGTCCATTTTAGGCTCAAGCTCGTGGTTTATCCTTTCTAGGCTTATATATATAATTTGGCCATTTTTAGGCACAAAGTCATTGATTTACCCCTTTAAGGATCATGCCTCAGAATTTCCATATTAGGTTCGTGAATAAAGAGTTCTTATCATTCCATAAAATGTTTGGGGAGTCAGTAGAGGTTAAATTTATCATACATTATGTCATGGATCATTGTTTGGCTTTTGTAACTTTTCGGGGAATTAAGGAGTAACTTAATGTATTCTTGTTGCAGGTGAATCATATCATGTCAAAAGTGTGGAAATTCATGTATTTTGCTATAAAAAATAATTAAGCATCAACACCTTTTTGTTATGAGGAAATGAAAGGAGTTCATTAAGGATTATCAAAAATCCATCACTTATCAAATGTTCATTGGAACGTTTCTTTCTACTTGTTCCTTTCTTCTTTTTGTAGAATTTACTGAAGTTCTTGGTTATGAACGCAACTTGTTCCTCATCCCGTTCAATCTCCTTATTACTATCAGATGCCTTCAAGGCTAGTGATTTCTCAAGTGCAGCTTTAACCTTCTTGACTTCATCTATTTGTATTTTGTATGTCTTAAAGTTTCCAACTAATTCATCTAGAGTCATCCTAGTGAGATCCTTTACTTCTCTAATAGCAGTAACTTTGACATCCCATTTAGACTTAGGTAGAACTCTTAACACTTTTTCAACCTATTCCTCAGTAGAGATGGACTTTCCTAAAGAAGTCAATTCGTTTGTAGAGGATGCCAATCTTATCATCATTTCGTGAAATGATTCATTCTCTTTTATTTTGAAAGCCTCATATTCAGTAAAGAGTGGAGGAATTCTGAATTTTCTCCCTTGAGAGGTGCCCTCATGTGCATTAACCAATGCATCCCAGATTTGTTTAGTAGTGGTGTAGTTGGAGACACTGTTGTACTCAGCAAGACCTATCCACACACCAAAATATTCTTTGCTTTTTCATCCTTTCTTAATGCAATCAAGTCTTCAGCAGTAAATTCACTTCTCACATTCTTGACTTGCTCTCCATCAACTCTTTTCATAAAAATAATTGGTCTATCAGTGATCCTATCCCAAAGCGTATAGTATTCTCCCTTGATAAACATTTTCATTCTAGCTTTGCACCAAATGAAATGAGATCCTTCAAAGAGATGCTAGAAGTTGATTGTCCCTCACTGTAACTATTGGGTGGTGAGGAATTAATCATGATGATCTTATCTTAGGTAATAACATTATTTAAGATATCCTCACCTTAATACCAATTGATAAAGTATTAGACCTACTAATTTACTTATTTTAGCTTATCAGTTTCATATCAATGAAATAGGTTTCCTAACTTATTTCAACCAAGCTAAAACATTAAGTAAATGAGACAATTATTTTCATATGGAAAACACCAGACTCAAAAAAGGTGTAAAAAATCATGACCTGTACCTATACAGGATTTTACCACAAACATCACTAATCAACTTTGAGCGTTGACAAACAACAAATTACAAGAATTCTGTAATCTAGGAATTATAAAATCTAATTCCTACTTTTACAATACACACAAACCACCCAATGTATGTGTTCTCAAGTCTTCGAGTTCCCCAACTTGAAGAAAGTTATCCTAACTAAGTTAATACTTCACTGAGACTAGAATTACTTAAACATTGCAACTCAAGAACCAACCTAATACATAGAATCTAAGACACCTTATCTTCTACATAATAGTAATAGGTTCAACTACGTGTTTCTTAAAGCTTTGAAACTGCCATGTCAATTTTCCAATTTCCCTTTTCCTTGTAAGTGTGTAAATGAATACACAAATCACTACCTCTATTTAATCACAACTCTCCAAAGAATCCTCAACATATGTGACTTCTATCTGTGGTGAAACTCTAGAATCCTCAGAGTTTGTTGTGAATTAGAAGTCCTTCTTGAATTCGATACCTTTGTTGAGGTAGAACTCCTTCTTCAACTCAATCTCTCTTATCTTCAAGTGTTGGAATTAAATTCAATCTCATCATCCACATATGTGATAATTAGGTAGAAGTTACCTATTTTACCACCTTATCCACTTCTTTAATTTTGCACTCTTGTCTTCATAAACCAGTGAACTTGGACTCTTGATTGGGTCATTTTAGTGGAACAATTAGATCAACATGTTTATTTTTTCATTCTTCAAAACTTCAAAGCTAAAACAATATTGGCTATGATTATTCTACTCTCCAAGTTTTCACACTTCATGGACTTGGCGGGAGTACGTATCATGTGATGTAACTCTGGGAGAACAACTGCTAGATGGATCTAGTATGCCTAACAAAGGATTGATTCTTCTTGTTTCTTATAATGGGTATGACCAGCAAGCTTAGAAGTTTCATCCGGAGTCGTTCATATGCATGCGCGGAATGCAAATCAAATTGGAGATTGGAAGAGTTTTTTGGTTTTTCATAGGGTCTAATTTATGTTTGAAGAAAATCCCATGTGCCAATTTTTTGGGCTTGGAAGTAAACCAGGAGAGAAAGAAAAATTTGTGGAGGACAATTTTTTTATTTATTTTTCCTTTTCCTATTTCGTGCTTAGAGCCCAAATTTGGTTATCTATAAAAGGATGACCTTCTTTATTGTAAAATCATCCCAAAAAATTCATAGTTCATCCATTGTAAGAGTAAGAGTGGTGTTATGAAATCAAACATGAATAGGAAATACAATAAATAAAAGAAATAAGAAGAGAACACAAAGATTTTACATTGAAACCCTTAATGGGAATAACTACTGGCAGAGAAGGAAGAATTTCACTATAATGAAGAGGAGTACAAGGAGGAGACGAAAGTCTCAATGACATATGTGAACATCCAAAAACAACCCACTAAATGAACTTATATTATACGTGTGTACAAATAAATCACAAACATAGGCCACACCATAAACATTTCAGGGTTGGATCACCAAAATTAGGGTCACAAACTTTAATAATCTCCACCTTGACGTGAAAACTAATTCTGAACTGAAATCTATTTCAAAAAATCTCTAAACCTCTTCCACAAAATCCCCTAAGGGAACATCTTAACTGTTGATACCAGCCAAGTCCAAGCAATGCTCAAACTTGGCACTTGGTAGCGGGGTTATCACTGGTACTAATCTTCCTTACCATTATACCACCACAAGTAATAATCTCACGCACAAAATGATACTGAAAATTGATATGCTTTGTCCTCTCATGAAACATCTGATCTTTTGTAAGAAAGATATCACTCTTACTATGAAAAAACATCATAGTAATCTGTAAGTCATTGCTAAGTTCACCAAACAGACCCCTCAAGAAAATCAATTCCTTGCAAGCCTCTATACTAGAAATATACTCTGCCTCCATAGTTGACAAAGCAACTATACCTTTCCAACTAATATCACAACCACCAATGGTGAAAACATAGTCTGTAATGGATATCTTCTAAGCAAGGTTTTTTGCAAAATAAAAATAAACAGACCCAATCACTCCATCTCTATTTTGGCCAAACTATAAACAAACATCAGCATATCTATACAAGTATCTAAAATTCCACTGAATTGCTTTCCAATATTCTTTAACATGGTTTTCCATGTATCTAGTATCTACTAACTACACTGACTGAAAATGATAACTATTTTTAGGAACACACCATCGCATATATAAGAGAACCAACGACACTAGAGTATGGAACTCGAGACATATAATCACGCTCATCATTAGTCTTTGGAGATAACGTGGGTGAGAGTTTGAAATGAGCTTCCAATGGAGTATTAATAGGCTTTGCATTTTGTATACTGAATTTGTGAAACACTTTCTCAATATATATTTTTGACTCAAGTATAACTTACACTTCTCTTTATCCCTCAGAATATCCATGCCAAGGATCTTCTTTGTTGCTCTTAGATCCTTCATATCAAATTCCTTATGAGATGGACTTTGACTTTTATTATCTCTCTCATATTGTAACCCTTCAAGAGTACACCCTAGGTATTATATGGTGCTTACAGTCTTGAGGGACCATAATCTAACCCATGAGCCCGTACCTACTATGAGCGCTAAACAATAATACTGAATTTATGTGAAAGTTAGGTTGAAAATACCTTAAGGTTCATAACTGGAAAAAAAATACTGAATACTGATAATAATATTGAAAACTTAGCATCTAGTTTGAAAGCCTCTAACTATCTAAATGTGGAGTTGATGGAATAAGCCCCCAACTAACTCCTACTAAAAGAAATACTAAATTTGCTGAAGTATTGAAAAATAATATCCTTGATGGATGAGGAATCACTACTAAATGTTCTGCTGCTAACTAAATTTGGCTAAGTGCGGTCAGGAACATAAGCATCCAAGCATATGATATGAGACAACATAGCACAAAAGAGAGTATGCAATCAGTACATAAAATATACTGGTATGCTAGATGAGGTACAATTAAAATGCATGGGCTTATATATATAAACAGTAACTGGCTGAATTATATGAAGTAACTGAATGAGAGTACATATAGAACTGAAACTGCTGTAATCACTTAATATGCACTACTGTATATACGTATCTACATGTCTTGTATATGAGAATATACAGTAACTGAGTACTGAGTTATATTGGCTATATAATTGATATCTGAGTAATTGATAACTGATAGCCATGGTTTGGTAGAATTGGACTGAGTTCTATACTGAAGACTAAAACTTAGACTGTGGGAGTGTTTATTTAACCAACATACCCTAATGTAAACTAATTTAGGGTTCAACCTGTGACCCCAGTTGGTAGGGTGTTAGCACCTTGCCACATGATACTAACAATGGTTGTGTAAACCCTTGTCTAGAAGACTCATGAAATATATATATGATTGCATTGACCCTAGTCTGGCAGAAGGAAAACTTACCCTACATTAGCTATGTTGTTCTATAACTCAAGGATTTCTACTAAGTGTCAAAACCTACTCATCTCTGCATTCTCTCGATGCAGAATCCTACTCTCAACTAAAATGACACTAGAACTGGTCATTATAGGACTGTCTTGACTGAACTCACGCTGATCGTTAAGACTGACTGAATACTATTTTCTTGACCTTACTGAGACTATTTCGTAACTACTACAATCTATGTAAACAACTATATTTTGGGTATTAATACCCCCAAGAATTAGTAGCATAATTAGTAAAAATAGCACAATCTTGAAAGCATAATAACTAGTTACTTAGTCACAATTCATTAATTAAGGAATCTTACCAAACACTTTTATGGCATGAACTTGTACATGGGTGGGAACACATGCTAACATATCATTATTTCACTATTCAATTAACATGGACATTCTATCAAGCGACTGGGGAGCATGAGTATTGCACATATAATAATCACTTATAAACATCATGGATACCACATTCAACATGCAAATCTCAAGGGTTGTAATATGAGAATTCACCTAATTGAACATACATGCTAATTTGTTTACATAAAACATGGGGTAAATCTTGAATTGAAACCCATACAACAATACATATATGAACAGAATATAATTCAAACATGTAAATCATGAATCTGAAAACTAGTATTTTGAAAAAGGATTCTTGAACTTTAAGGGTGAAAGGAACCCAAGTATGAACAGTTAACATACCTTGATTCATGAATTTGGGAGGATTGAAGGTGAATTCTTACAATTTGATCTTGAATTGTGGAGGCTACGGGTTTTTTGTTCTTGAAAAAGGGCTATTTTAATTTGAGTAATTTGTGAAATAATGAAAAAATTAATGCTCTTTTAGGGTTTTATTCCGTGTTTAGACTACCTGGAGTGAGGGAAAAGGACTTAAATGCTCGTGAAATTAAAAACTTTGAATTAACTGGAAATCTCAATTTTGACACCCGGCGTGATGCGGTACTATCGCATCGGGCCACTGGAAAGCTGACAATTGTGAATAGAAACTTAGAGAAATGCAGTGCAATCGCGGTACCCCACTGAATGTGAATTTGGCTCTCGGTGCGATGCAGCGATATCACGATGATCTATTGAAAAAAGATGAATGTGAAATAGCACATTGGTGCGATGTGGTGCTTATCGTAATGGAACACTGGAAAATGGCAAACGTGAATCATGCCATCACCGCGATGCGGCCTTATTGTGTTGGGCTACTATTTTTCACTAAAAGTTCCATAACTTCTCACCCAATTTTCAGATTTGGGAAAAATTAATATCGTTGGAAAGCTAATTCAATTTCCTAAGGTTTAGTGGGTCTTGAGCTGGAATATTCTTAGTAGAAAAAAAGTTATACTCGTTTAAAGTTGACTAAAGTAATATTCTTATCAAAAACTTAATTGGTATGGGATATCTTGATTCATCAAATAGATGGGAGTTATTTGGGACTTTAATATACATCAAACTAACTCATAAAACTACCAAGGAACCATAATGTACTACCCATTAACTTTAAACATGCCGCTATAATTGGTTTGGATTTTTGGGGTATTATAATATCTCCCTCTTGGGAACATTCATCGTCGAATGAGTCTAATTAAGTTGAAAATACTGATGAACTGAGTTTAAACATTAAAGCATGATTACATAATTGAACTGATACATGAATGCATGATTGATATGAGAATGATATGCAACTGAAACAAAGCATGGAAAGATAAATTTTAAGAAGATTATCACCTTAAGCTGAGTCTGAGTTTGCAAAGAAGAGGTGAGGATACTTGTTCCACATATCTTCTTTTGCTTCCTAAGTAGCTCCCTCAATGGACTGATTCCGCCAAAGAACTTTAACCAAGGGGACTTCTTTGTTCCTTAGTCTGGGAATGTGATGATCGACGATTTGGACTTGGACCTCAATGAAAGAAAGACCATTCTAAATATCTACACCCTCTAAGGGAAATACAACTGATGGGTCACTAATCCATTTCCTTAGCAATGAGACGTGGAACACTGGGTGTGCTAAAGCTAGATTTGAAGACAACTTAAGCTTGTAATCTACCTTTTTTAAATGGCTAAGAATTCTGTAAGGACCAACAGCTTCCCCTTCTTGCCAAACCTCTTTACTCTTTTCATAGAAGAGATTTTCAAATACATAAAGTCCCCATTCTCAAACTCAAGATCTTTTCTTCTCACACCTGCATATGAATTTTATTGGATCTGAGCTGTCTTAAGCCTCTCTCTAATCAACTAAACCTTCTCTAAGGCATCAAATACTAGGTTAGGTCCTACCAATGCTGTCTCGCCTACTTTAAACCAACCAATAGGAGACCTACATCTCCTACCATAAAGAACCTTAAATGGAGCCATTTGAATACTAGAATAATAGTTGTTATTATACGCAAACTCAATAAAAGGCAAGTGGTCATCCCAACTGCCTTTAAAGTAAACAACACATGCTCTTAACATATCTTATACTGTCGGAATGATCCTTTCTGCTTGACCATCTGTCTGATGGTGAAAGGTTGTACTGAGGTCAACTTGGCTACCAAGACCCTTTTGAAAGGCCTTTATAAAATGATAGGTAAACTAGGTACCTCTAACTGAAATAATGGATACAGGGACTCCGTGTAACCTGAAAAACTCTCTGATATAGAGCTTGGCATAATCCTCAGTTGAATAAGAAGTGTGAACAGGTAACAAATGAACGGATTTGGTCATCCTGTCTACTATGACCCAAATTAAATTGTGATGACAATGAGTACGAGGTAAACCTGCCACGAAATCCATATTCACTTCTTCCCACTTCTATGTGGGAATACTGAACTCCTACATGGAACTACTAAGCTTCTGATCTTCAATCTTAACCTGCTAACATATGGAGCACTTAGCCACAAACTCTGCAATATCTTTCTTCATCCCACTCCACCAATCGATTTCCCGTAGATTGTAGTACATATTATTTGCTCCTGGATAAATCGAGTAACGTACACCATGCTCTTCTACAAGAATTTGCTGTCTCAACTCATCAACACACGGTACACAAAATCTAGCCTGGCAATGCAACACACCATATCCCCCTTGGGAGAAAACCTATAATTTCTGCCCCAACTGACTCATTCAACTTTATTACACTAGGATTCCAATCCTTCTTTTCTTTTACTCTGGAAACCAGAGATGGTTTTGAACTATTCTACACCCAAACACTACCCTCATCTGAATTAACCAAATGAACACCTAACCTGGAAAGCTGGTGAACTTCCTAAACTAACTTATTCTTACCATTCTCAACATGAGCGAAACTACCCATGGACAACCTACTGAGAGCATCTGCCACTACATTGGCTTTACTGGGATGATACAAAACACTCATATCATAATGTTTCAGCAATTCTAACCATCTCCTCCAATGAAGATTCAAATCCATCTACAAAAAATCATACATCAAGATATTGTGATGTTGGAACATATCAACACACACCCCATACAAATAATGCCCCTAAATCTTTAAGGAAAACACAATAGTTGCTATGGGGTAATTCTTTTCATGGGGATTAAGCTTTCTAGAGGCATAGGCCACAATCATACTCGTCTACATAAAAACACAGCCTAAACCAACTCTAGAGGAATCACAATACACAACAAAATCGTCTGGACCATCTGTTAAAGTCAAAACTGAGGTTGTAGTAAGTCGAGTCTTCAACTCCTGAAAACACTTCTCATAAGAATTTGACCACTGGAACTTGACTTTTTTTTGAGTCAATCTGGACATATGGGATGCAATAGATGAAAATCCTTCAACAAACCATAGGTAATAGCCAGCCAAACCCAAGAAACTTCTAATATCTGATGGAGAGATGGGTTTGGGCCAGTTTCTCACTGCTTTTTTCTTTTAAGGATCCACTCTAATTCCATCATTGGAAATGATATGGCCAATAAATGCTACTGACCTTAGAGAAAACTCATATTTACTAAATTTTTTGAACAAATAATGGGCTCTGAGAGATTGTAATACTATTTTGAGATGGTTTGCATGATCACTATTATTATTGGAGTAGACAAGAATGTTATCAACGATGACTATAATAAACATATACAAGTACTGCTTAAACACACGGTTCATCAAGCCCATGAAAGTTGTTCGGGCATTGGTAAGACCAAATGACATTACTAGAAATTTAAAGTGACCATATTGAGTTTTGAAGGTTTTTTTCAAAATGTCACATTCTTTGACACTGAGCTGATATAGCTAGATCTGAGGTCTATCTTAGAGAAGTAATTGTCACCCCGAAGTTGGTCGAACAAGTCATCAATTCTAGAAAGTGGGTACTTATTTGGGGCTGTGACTTTGTTCAACTAACAGTAGTCTATACACATTCTAAGAGAACCGTATTTCTTTCACACGAATAGAAATAGTGCACCCCATGAGAAAACACTGGGCCTGATTAATCCCTTTATCTAGGAGATCTTTCAATTATTCTTGTAATTCTTTATGTTTCGCTAGAGCCATTATGTATGGCAGAATAGATGTAGGTTGTGTATCCAGAAGAAGGTCTATTACAAAGTAAATCTCCCTTTCAGGAGGAACTCTAGGAAGATCTTCAGGAAACACATTTGTAAATTCACTTTTTAAAGAAAATGACTTAAGACTAGGAGTCTCAGAATTATAATCTTTGACCCAAACAAGATGGTAAATACACCTATTGGATATCATCTTTCTCGCTCTAAGGTACAAAACAAGCTGAACCTTGAGCGTTGTTATACTACCCCTCTATTCAAGGACTGGTTTATTTGAAAATTGAGAATAGAAAACTCTAATCCTACAGTCAACCGAGGCATAGCATGAATAGAGACAATCTATGCCAAGAATTATGTCAAAATCTGTCATCTCTAACTCTACAAGGTCTACTAATATAACTTTCTGAGACACCATAACCAAACAGTTCCTATATACCCACCAGGCTATGAAAGTCTAAACCACTGGATAGAGACTAAGAAAAGTTCAGTTAAGATTTTAGGGTTGACTCTGAAGTTGAATGCTATGTAAGGAGTTACAAAAGACAAAGAAGATCTTAGATCTAATAAGGCATAAATATGTAAATGAAAGACTTGTAACGTACCAGTGACTACATCAGGATAACTTCCTTAATTTGGTTGGGACTGAAGTACATAAAGTCTATTTGGGCATTGCCCACTGGTAGTACTAGAAGCGGCACCTTGCTGAGTTGGTAGCCAGACTGTGTTGGGGGATAATTATGATGACTCTGTGAACCCACCTGAGTACACTCTCTGAATCTATGACCTGGCTTACCATACTCGAAACACATATTGCTGCCAGCCCTATAGATACCCTGATGGTTTCTGCCATAATTTTGACAAAGAGGATTGGTTTGGGCACTTTTCACGCTACCATGATATTTATAGCTTGGCTCCCTATATCTGTTAATATTCTTAAGTTTAGGCACTGGAGAGAGTGATATGAATGGAGATGGGACTAAAGATTTTGGGTGGAACTAAGGATGGTTACTACTTTCTGACCTTGGCTGATTAGAGTTAAAGCTCCTATTCTAGCCCTCTTGTTCTCTCTCTCTTTCTCTATAATTTTTTCTCCTAAATCTATTAAGCATGGACTATCAACCTAGATAATTTCATCTCCTTAATTAGCATTGTGGTCCTACATAATCTGACCATACTGTCAGACACACCAAACATGAAGTTACTTATCTTAGACCTTCTATCAACTACTACATGACGAGCATATCAAGCAAACTTAGTAAAGTTAAGGGAATACTCCTTCACACTCATGTTGCCCTACTTCAAGTTAATAAAATCTAACACCTTAGCCTCTCTCAATTCCAATGGAAAGAACCTATCTAAGAAAGCAGTAGCAAACTCTTCCCATTCTATAGGCCCTACATCTGTGCCCCTTTTCTACCTTCCACTACTTAAACCATAAATGAGCCACATCCTACAAATGATATGTAGCTAACTCAACACTATCACTATCAGCTATCCCCATGATATCTGTTGCCTTCTGCACCATGTCAAGAAATTCCCATGGGTCCTCCTTAGATTTAAACCCTAAAAATAAAGGAGAGTTCATTCGGGTGTAGTTCCTAATTCTGGCTGCAATGGTATTGGCCTCTGGGTTGGCCTGAACAGTATTTAGTCGATAATTCTGAGCTACCATAGAAAGGGCTAGAGTAGTAAAGGCTGCTCAAAATTTTGCGTGAGAAAGAGGATCATTCCGGGGATTTTCTTGAATGGGCGGAGGTGCTGGCTGGTTCCTAGTTTCTTTTTCATTGGTCTTTTTAGAAGTCATATTCTGTAAACAGAAGAAAAAGTTGGATTAGACAGAGAGTTTATCTGGAGCTCATGCTCACTCTACTATATGAACACTAAAGGAAGGGAAACCTTTCTTAAACACCTCGTAACCTCTTCCCTATAAGTGTGGCACGCTACACACCCATGAATAAGGCTCTACTTGATGCGTATTTCATACTCCCTAGGATATTGTAGAACCTTAGGATCTGATGCCAAGTTTTTAATGCCTCAAGAGTTCATCCTAGGCGCCACATGGTGCTTACAGTCTAGAGGGACCACAAGCTAACCCATGAGTTGGTACCTGCTGTGAGAACTAAACAATAATACTGAATATATGCGGAAGTTAGGTTAAAAATGCTATAAGGTTCATAAACTAAACAAAATACTAAATACTAATAAAATTACTGAAAACTAAACATCTGTCTAAAATAGTCTAATCCAAAAGCTTCTAACTGTCTGAATGTGGAGTTGATGGGACAAGCCGCCAACTAACTCCTACTAAAAGAAATACTAAATCTGCTAAAGTACTAAAATAAATAATATCCTTAAGGGATGAGGAATCACTATTAAATCTATTGTTGCTAACTAAATCTGGCTAAGTGCTGTCAGGAACTTGAGCATCTGAACCTATGATATGAGACATAATAGCGGAAAAGAGAGTATGCGAATAGTACGTGGAATTACTGGTATGCTAGATGAGGTATGGATATTATGCATGGGCTCATATGTATGAACAGTAATTGGCTAAATGATATGAAGTAACTGAATGAGAGTACATAATAACTAAAATTGTTGTAATCACTAAGTATGCAATACTGTGCATATATGTATATATAGATCATGTATCTGAGATTATACTGTAACTGAGTACTGTGTTCTGTTGGCTGTATAACTGATATTTGAGTAACCAATAACTAACAGCTTGGTTATGTAGAACTGGGCTGAGTTCTATATTGAAGACTAAGACTGAGACTGTGGGAGTGTTTATTTAACCGACTTACCCTGATGTAAACTGATTTGGGGTCCAACCTATGACCTCAATTGAGAGGGTGTTAACTCTTTGCAATGGGATACTAAAAATGGTTGTGTCAACCCTCGTCTAGAAGGAAAACTCATGTAATATATATATGATTGAGTCAACCCTAGTCTGGCAGAAGAACAACTTACACTATGTTGGCTACATAGTTTTGTAACTCATGGGTGGCTACTAAGGGTCAAATCCTATACTGACATGAATGCCCCCATCCCTGGGTTTGCTCGGTGTTAAATCCTACTCCCACTAAAATGACATTGGAACTGATCATTATAAGACTAGCTTGACTGAACTCACGTTGATCATGAAAATTGACTGAATACTACTTTGTTGACCCTGCTGAGACTATTCTGTAACTACTGCGATCTAAGTAAATAGCTATATTTTGTGTATTAAATATCCCCAGGACTTGATAGCATAAATAGTAAGACATAGGACAATCTAGAAAGCATAATAGCTAGTCACTTAGTCATAATTCATTCATTGAGGCATTTTCTCAAACACTTACATGGCATAAACTTGTACATGGGTGGGAACACATGCTAATATGTTATGATTTCACTTTTCAATTCACAAGGACATTCTATCAAACACTTGGGGAGCATAACTATTGCATATAATGATAATCACATATAAACATCATGGCTACCATATTCAACTTGAAAATCTCAAGGGTTGTAACATGAGAATTCACCTAATTCAAAATACATCCTAATTGGTTTACAAGAAATATGGGATAAATCTTTAATTGAAACCCATACAACAACAATACATACATAAACCTAATCTAATTCTATCATGTAAATCATGAATCTAAAAACTTGTATTTTGAAAAAGGGTTCTTGAAATCTAAGGGTGAAAGGAACCCAAAGATAAACATCTAACATACCTGATTCGTGAATTTGGGAGCATTGATGGTGAATTCTTACGATTTGATCTTTAATTGTGAAGGCTAGGTTTTTTTGTTCTTGAAATAGGGCTATTCTAATTTGAGTAATTTGTGAAATAATGAGCAATTAATGCTCTTTTATGGTTTAATTTCATGTTTAGACTGAATGGGGCAAGGAAAAATAACATAAATTCCCTTGGAATTAAAAACTCCAAACTGACAAGAAATCCCAATTTTGATACCCAGCGCGATGCGGTAAATCGTGTTGGGCCACTGAAAAGCTGACAATTGTGAACTGGAAACTTGGCGTGATGCGGCGCAACCGCGGTACCCCACTAAATGCAAATTTAGAACTCAGCAAGTCTAGGTGATATCACGATGGTCCAGTAGAAAAGGATGAATGTGAAATAGAACATTGGTGCAATGCGGTGTTTATCACGATGGCACACTGGAATATGACAAACGTGAATCTGGCCGTCACCGCGATGCGGCCTTATCACGTTGGGCTGCTATTTTGCACTAAAAGGGCCATAACTTCTCACTCGAGTGTTGAATTTTGGAGAAATTGGTATTATTAAAAATCTAATTCAATTTCCAACAATTTGGTGGGTCTTGAGCTGGAAAATTCTAAGTAGAGAAAAAGTTGTGCTTATTTGAAGTTGACTAAAGAAATATTCTTATCAAAAACTCAATTGGAATAGGATATATCAATTCATCAAATAGATGGGAGTTATTTGGGACCTTAAAATACTTCAAAATAGCTCATAAATGTACCAAGGAATCATACTGTACTATGCATGAGCTTGAAACATGCCTCTAGCATTGGTTTTGATTTTTGGGGTATTAAATATCCTTTGCTGCTATCAATATATCATCAATATAAAAGAAAAGATACACAAACGAACTATCACTTACCTTGTTGAAATAGACACAAATATCATAACTGCTCCTCCTAAACATATGAGAAGTTATAAGATAGTCAAACCTTTTATACCATTTTCTAAACGACTGTTTTATGCTACAAAGGGACTTTTTCAGCATGCATCATAGTCCTCTTTTCCTAAGACTACAAAACCCTTTGTTTGTTGCGTATAGATTTACGCCTCAAGTTCTCCATGTAAGAATGAAGTTTTGACATCCAAGTGCTCAAGCTCAAGATTGTGCATGGCCACAATACCAAGTAAGGCTCAAATCGAACTATGCTTTACAACTGGAGAAAACACATCTATGAAGTCAACACCTAGAATCTGACTGCAATCTTTAACAACTAGTCTTGCTTTTTACCTAGAATCTTCAACTCCCAATGTTCCTTCTTTCTTTTTAAATACCCACTTACAACAAACAACTTTCTTTTCCTTAGGAAATCTCTCCAAATCCCATTTGCCATTCTTATGAAGTGATTCCATCTACTCCTACATAACAATCATCCATCTGCCAGAATCATCACAACTAATTTCCTTTGCGTAAGAAGAAGGTTTTTCACCAGAATCAATACCTTATGCTATATTAAATGGTTAAGCAACCACTTCAGCTTCACTATACTTCTGAAAAGGTCTAATATCTCTCATAGGCCTTTTTTTAGCAATAGAATATTATGGCACCACTGGTAATAAAGAAGAAATAGTATCACTCTATATCTCTGGGCTAGACTGATAAGTAGGATTAGATGTGGACTCTGCACTAATCTACAATTTAACGTGGGTGCTTGACTTTTGCTGATTTATGTCACTAGGCTCATTTGCGGGAGAAGCAGTAGATTCTTTAAAGGAAGAAGCACAAAGCATGGCAGTTTCATCAAACACAACATAACAAAGCACTAGATTCTATTTTCTAGAAACCATAGCTTATAACCTTTAACACCAAACCTATACCCCATAAATAAACACTTGACTGTTCTAGGTTCCAACATTCCATTATAAATATGATCATAAATAGGATATCCAAATCTCATCAAATCAGAGTAACTGGCAGGAGTACCGAACCATACAGCTTGTGGAGTCTTTTTGTCAAACATGACTAATGGAGAGTATTTAATAATAAGACAAGTTGTGGAAGAAGCTTTGGCGTAAACTAGCATTAGAGAGCATATAACACACCTTTTCTACTATAGTCTTATTCATTCGTTTGCCCACACCATTCTGCTACGTAGTATGACAAATTGTTAAGTGCCCCCAACTTCTTCTGACTTGCACAGAACATTAAATTCATTAAAATAGAAATCTAAACCGTTATTATTCCAAAGGTATTTTAACTGTTTCCCTATTTACTTTTTAATCATAGTCTCCCACTCATTGAAAATAGGAAACACATCATTCTTTTACTTCAGGAAGAACACCCAAAAATTATTGGAATAGTCATTAATAATAGTCAATATGTACTAAGAGCATCCTCTTAAAGGTGCACTAGAAGGACCCAAGAGATTAGAATGAATGTAATCAAGTGTACCTTTAGTTGAATGGATGCCTTTAGTGAATCTTACTCTCTTCTGCTTCCTAAAATTGTAGTGCTCATAGAACTCTAATTTTGTAGTACTCTGTCCATTAAGAATCCTCTCCTACATAGTTCATCCATCGTATTCACTCATACATCTTAGGCACCCAAAGATTAGCAACATCACTATATAATAGAGAGGAGGTAGAAATAATTGCTTCACCTTTAACATAGAGCCTTCAAAGACGTGCAAATTAGTAATCTTTCTCTATCCCTTCATCATACCAAGAGTACCTTTACTAATCTTCAGGACTACACCTTCACTAGTGTACTTATATTTTTTCGAATCAAGTGTATTCAAGGAAATAAGATTTCTCTTCAGGTTTGGGACATACCGCACATCACCAAGTGTCCTGAAAACCCCATCAAATATATTAATCCTAATAGTTCCAATACCATCTATCTTAAAGGGTGTGTTATTTTGTAACAACTCGGGACTATCCCCTAGTTGTCACACAGTGCTTTCAGTCCCGAGGCACCATAAGCTAGCCCATGAGATGGGACCTGCTGTGAGCACTAGATATCATGATCATAAATGCAGAAGAATACTGACATTCCATAAGTTTTAATAACTAAATTTAAAACTAAAATATGAGTCTAAAAACACAACTGACTGAATCTAATTAAATAAAGATAAACTGGATAACTAACTATAATGTTTGAATACTGAATACCTGACTCCAATGTCTAAAAAGCCTCTAAAACTGACTGACTAAATATGAGTAGATGGGACATGCCCCTAACTAACTCTGCTAACTACTTAAATAGAGATTTAAAGTAAAATAACCTATTCTCAAATGATGAGGACTCATAACTGCTACTATACTACTGATAGCCTGAGGAGTGAGGTCTAACCGTGGTCCGATAACTGAGCGTTAGCACCTATGATATAATAAATCATAGTGTAAAAGAAAGGTATGCGATCAGTACTTTGAATGTACTGGTATGGTAGATGAGGTAGGTTGATATGCATAGTTTCATAAACAGAAGTAATAATTAATTGAATATGCATGTAAAACATGGAGCACCGAATAGAGAACATGGAATCTATAAATACTAAAAATATGGGGAATCAATAAATATTGAGTATACATGGCAGTTTGTAAATACTAAAAATACGTTGAGGATGCATGAATAAGCATATAACATAGAATGAGTAAAATTAGTAAACTAATACACTGACAAAATACTGATATCCATATCCTTTGGTCAAGCACCTCTAACACTGAATAACTAGACTAAGACTATAACTGAGACTATATCTAAGACTATGGGAGGTATCATCTAATCGATATTCCCAATTTGAGCTAATCAGGGTCCAAACTGTAACCCCAGTTAGAAGGATGTTAATACCATACCACGGGTACTAATGATTATTGTGTGGATCAACTAAATTGATATAATATCCAAAGGACTAAGGGTGTCAATCCTGAACTCACGGGTGACCCTTGCGAGATAGTCAAGCCTAATCTAACAGATGACTTCTCATACCCTACGCTGGCTATGTAGTTTTGGCGTATAGGGACTGCTACTAATGACTCTGCCTATCTGATGAGGAAGCCCCCACCCTTACACTCACTCGGTGCTAAATCCTACTCCCAACTAAAAGATACTGAAATACTAGACTGTTCTGAGTTCGTCTAACTGGTAACTGACCATTCTTATAAGGCTCATAGTATGTTCTGAAGATTATTCTGTAATGTACTGATAAAAGACTAAGTAAGAAGCTATGAATTTTGGGTATTCAATACCCCTAAGTCTCAAAACAATAATAATAAAATGACACTAAAACTTAGAGATCAAAACATGAAGGCTCTTATTAAATAAATCACTCTTTTAGGAATTTTATCAAACACTTGTCGTTCATGGTTAAAAACAATCATAGGAATGTCATGGAACTTATAGGAATAGCATGAATTCATCATAATGGCATTAAATCATGGTTTAATTTAATAAAAAATAATATTAAAACACGGAGGATTGAATAATAACATTAATTTCAAGGTAACATGGTGTAAAATCCATAGTACATGGAGATTCATGGATGAAATCATAATACAAAATCAAATAAATTGAAACCACTAAAACTTGAAATTTCAATAGGTTACTTGGACACCATGCAAGGAATCCAGGGATGAATATATAACATACCTGGGATACTGAATTTCTTAAAGTTCTGGATGAGTTCTTGAGGATTGGCCTTGAAATTGGAGAGCTACGGTTCTTGATTTAGGAGAGAAAGCTTCTTGATTTGTCGGAAAATAATTAAATAATGAGTTTAAAAATGTTTTTAGGGCTTAAAATTACACCTGGGAAGATTGAAATTAGGTGAAAGGATTGTTTTACCCTTGTGCAAAACTTTTAATTATCGGCAAATTTTTTCGAGATGGGCACTTGGTGCGATGCGGCGATATCGTGTCGTATCACTGGAAATTGACAACTTGGAACTACACTGATGGTGCAACATAAAGAAATCGCGGGGCCCCTTTGATTTGGATTATCACCATTATCGTGGCGCGCCATGATTGCATTGCCTCACTGGATATGGACAATTATGTACTAGGGCTACGAAGCGACACGCCACTATCACGGAGCAACACTAGAAATTAACAATTGCTATTTACACTGACTCCGTGATGCTCTAAGGGTAAAAATGACGGTGCTTAGTGACTGAAACTTAAAATTGCCATTACTTCTTACCCGATTACCGAATTTAGGTGAATTTTATATCGTTGGAAAGCTAATTGAATTTTATACACAATAGAAGGCTCTTAACTGAAAAATAATGAGTATTTCAAAAATTATTTATATGAATACTCATATATTGGGACTTAGATTAAGCTAGGGAAATATGGGGCGTTACAATATCTTCCCCTTAGGATCATTCGTCCTCGAATGAAACTGGTTAAGCATAGAAAACTGATAGACTAAGCTTATACACTGAACATGCATATCTGATGCATGGAATGCATGACTAAACAGATCTGTAAATGCACGATTGATATGAACATAATGGTGAATTGAAACTGAGCATGATAGAGTAAAATCTGTAGAAGATTAGTACCTTATACTGGATTTGCAGAGAAGAAATAAGGGTACTTGGTCTGCATATCTGCCTCTACTTCCCAAGTGGCTCCCTCAACTGATTGATTCTGCCAAAGAAATTTGACTAGTGGAACTTCTTTCTTTCTTAGTCTACAAACTTGATGATCAAGAGTTTCGACTTGAACTTCCTCAAAGAAAAGACTGTTCTGAATATCTACAATTCCTAAGGGAACAACTACAACTGGATAACCAATACACATTTTCACAAATGAGACATGGAACACTGGGTGTATTGAGGCTAAATCTGAAGGCAATTCAAGCTCATCAGATACCTTTTCAAAAACTAAGAATTCTAAAGGGACCAACATATTGGGGCCTTCAGTCTCAAGTTTCCCGTTCTTGCTGAATCTCTTCACTCCCATCATGGGAGATAATTTAAAGTACATGAAATCACTAACCTCAAACTCGAGATCCTTTATCCTCAGGTCTGCATATGATTTCTATTTGCCCTGGGAAGCCCTAAGCCTTTCCCAGATCAACTAAACCTTCTCTAACGCATCAAACACCAAGTCAGGCCCTACAACCATAGCGTTACCTACTTTAAACTAACCAACTAGAGATATATATCTCTTACCATAGAAAGCCTCAAACAAATCCAAACATATACTAGAATAATAACTGTTATTATATGCGAATTCAATCAAAGGAAAGGGGTCATCCTAACTACCTTTAAAATCAACTGCGCATGCTGTTAGCATATCCTCAAGAGTCTGAATGGTCATTTCTACTTGATCGCCTGTCTGAGGGTGGAAGGTTGTACTGAGATGGACTTGGGTACCAAGGCCCTTTTGGAATGCTTTCCAGAAATAAAAGGTAAACTGTGTACCTCTAGCTGAGATAATAGATAAGGAAACACCGTGCAACCTAACCAATTCTCTGGGATTGAGTTTGGCACAGTCCTTGACTGAATAAGAGGTATGGACTAACAAGAAATGAGCCAATTTGGTCTTCCTATCTATAATAACCAAAATAGAATTATGTTGATGATAGTTTCATGGCAAACCTATCACAAAATCCATGTTCACTTTCTCCCACTTCCAAGTGGGAATGCTGAACTCCTACATGGACCCACTAGGCTTCTGGTGCATAATCTTAACTTGCTGGCATTTAGAACACTTAGCCACAAACTCTACAATATCCATCTTTATCCCACTTCACTAGTAGATTTCCTACAAATCATGGTACATATTAGTGGCTCCAAGATAAATAGAGTAACGTGCACCATGTACCTCTGCAAGAATTCATTGACCCAAGTCATCTACACCAAGCACACATAATCTACCCTAACAATTCAACACTCTATCTTCTCCTTGGGAGAAAACCTCCACTTTCTGATCTCTAACTGATTCTTTTAACTTAACTAGACTGGGATCTATATCATGTTTTTCCTTTACCTCTGGAACTAGAGATAATTCTGTACTACTCTGCACCCACACACTACCCTCTGCTGAGTCAACTAAGCAGATACCTAGTCGGGAAAGATAATGAACTTATTAAGCTAACTTCTTCTTACCATCCTCAACATGAGCAACACTGCCCATAGAAAATATACTGAGAGCATCACGCACTACATTGGCCTTGCCCAAATGATATAGAACACACATGTCATAATCCTTTAATAATTCTAACCTCCTTCTCTAACATAGATTCAAATCATTCTAAGAGAATACATACTGAAGGCTTTTGTGATTTGTGAACACATCTACATTTACCCCATACAAGTAATGCCACCAAATCTTTAAGGTAAACACTACAATTGCTAACTCAAGATCATGAGTAGGGTAATTCTTCTCTACGGTTTAAGAATTCTAAAGGCATACGACCTTACCTCTCTGCATAAGGACACAACCCAAACTTAATCTGGATGCATCACAGTAAACAACAAAACTATCTGTACCATTTGGTAAAGTCAAGACTAGTGCTGAGGTGAGTCAAGTCTTTAACTCCTAAAAACTCTTCTTGTAGGAATCTGACCACTAAAACTTAACTTTGTTCTGAGTCAATCTGGACATAGAGGATGCAATAGAAGAAATCCCTTCAGCAAACTGATGGTAATAGCCGGCTAAACCCAAGAAACTCTTGATACCTAGTGGAGAGATGGGTCTAGGCTAGTTTCTCATTGCCTCGATCTTTAGGAGATCAACCCTAATGCCATCACTAAAAATAATATGGCCAAGGAAATCTACTGATCTTAACCAGTATTCATACTTACTGAATTTAGTGAACAACGGTGAGCTTTAAGAGTTTGAAGTACTATTTTGAGGAGGTCTACATGATCATTTTTTCTAAGGGAGTTAACAATAATGTCATCAATGAAGACAATGATGAACATGTCCAAGTACTGCTTGAACACTCGGTTCATCAAGTCCATGAAGGCGACTGGGGAATCTTTGAGACCAAAGGACATAACTAGAAACTCAAAGTGACCATACCGGGTTTGGAATGTTGTTTTTGGAATGTCACATTCCCTGACTCTAAGTTGATGATATCCTAATATGAGGTCTATCTTTGAAAAATAGTTGTACCCTGAAGTTGGTCAAATAAGTCGTTGATTCTAGGAAGTGGATATTTATTCTTGACTATGACCTTGTTCAACTGACGGTAATCCATGCATATTCTGAGAGAATTATCTTTCTTATGCATGAATACAATAGGTGTGCCCCATGGGGAAACACTGGTATGATGAATCCCTTATCTAAGAGATCTTTCAACTATTCTTTCAATTCTTTGAGTTCAGTTGGAGCCATTCTATTTGGCAAAATAGATAGAGGCTGAGTATCTGGGAGAAGGTCTATTCCAAAGTCAATTTCCCTTTTAGGAGAATCTCTAAAGAGATCTTCATGGAACACATCTAGAAATTCCCTCAATACTGAAACTGACTCAATAGTTGGAGTTTCTGAGTTAGAGTCTTTGACTCGCATAAGATAGTAAATACACCCCTACGATATCATCTTTTTAGCTCTAAGGAATGAGATCAACTGACCCCTAAGAGCTGTAGTACTACCCCTCTATTCAAGAACTGGTTCATTTGGAAACTGAAAATGAACTATTTTGTTCCTAGAGTCAATTGAGGCATAATATGAGTGAAGCCAATTCATGCCGAGAATGACATCAAAATCCATCATCTCTAACTCCATGAGTTTAACTAAGGTAACTTTCTGAGATATTGTGATCGGACAGTTTCTGTATACCTTTTTGACTATAATGGAAACACCTACTGTGGTATACACTAAAAAGGGCTCTGCTAGAGTTTCAGGACTGCCTCTAAAGTTGATGGTTATATATGGAGTTATAAAAACAAAAAAGCTCCAGGGTCTAGTAAAGCATAAACATGTAAGTGAAAGACCTGCAATGTACCAGTAACTACATCAGGAGAATTTTCTTGATCTTAGCGAGACTGAAGATCTTATAATCTATTCGGACATTGACCACTGGTAGCACTGGAAGTGCCACCCTACTGAGTTAGGTGACCAAATAGAACTGATGATGATGGGAATGGCCCTATTAGTGCACATCCCTACCTTTTTGAGCAACTACATGACACTCCTAAATCTAATGGCCTGGCTTTCTATACTCGAAGCACACATCATTATCCGCTCATGCTACCCTACTTCAAATTAATGAAATCTAACACTTTAGCCTCCCTTAGCTCTAATGGGAAGAATCTGTCTAAGAAAGTTGTGGCAAACTCTTCCCATTTTATAGGCCCTACATTTATACCACAATCAAATTTTCACTAATTAAACCAAGTAAGTGATATATCCTGCAACTGGTATGCAACCAACTCAGCACTCTGACTATATGTCACCCCCATAGCATCTATTATCTTTTATACCATATCTAATAATTCCTATGGATCCTCTTCAGACTTGGATCGTATGAAAGAAGAAGGATTCATTCAGGTGAATTCTGGAATTCTAGTGGCAATAGTATTGGCCACTGGTTTGGCCAAAATATCATTTGGTTGTTCATTTTATCCTGCTACGGAATTGGCTGGAGTAGTGAACGCAGCCCTGAATTCTGTGTGAGAGATGTGCTTATCTAGATGTATAGCCTTGACGGGCTGAGGGGCTGGCTGATTTCCTATTCTTCTTCCATTCTTCTTGGGAGGCATGTTCTACAAATGAAAGGAAGAAATATATTAGACAGGGAGTTTAACTTGAGATCATGCTCACCCGCATCGCATGAATACTAAAAGAAGGGAAACTTTTTCCTAAATGCCTTGTAGCCCTCATCCATAAGTTTGGCAAGCTGCACACCCATGCACAAGACTCTACTTGATGTGGATTTCAGACTTCCTAGAACACTTTAAAACCTTAGGCTCTAATACAAAGTTTGTAATAACCCAGACTACCTTCTAGTCATCACATGGTGCTTACAGTCCCGAGAGACCACAAACTAACCCATAAGCTGGTACCTACTGTGAGCACTGGATATCATGATGATAAATGTGAAAGAATACTGACATGCCATAAGGTTTTAATAATTGAATTGAAAATTAAAATATGAATCTATAGAAATAACTCACTGAATCTGATAAAATAAAGATAATCATGATAACAAACTGTAATGTCTGAATACTGAATAACTGACTCCAATATCTGAAAAGCCTCTAATACTGACTAACTAAATATGAGTTGATAGGATAAGCCCCCAACTAACTATGAGAACTACTGAAATAGATATACGAAGTAAGATAATTTATCCTTGAATGATGAGGACTCACCAAGGCTACTGTACTGATGATAGCCCGAGGAGTGAGTTCTAAGCACAGTCCGAGAATTGAGCATTAGCACCTATGATATAATGCATCATAACGCAAATGAAAGGTATGCGGTCAGTACTTTGAATGTATTGGCATTCTAAATGAGGTAGGCTGATATGCATGGTTTCATGAATAGAACTAATAATTAACTGAATATACATGTAAAACATGGAGTACTTAGTAGACAACATGGAATCTATAGATACTGAAAATATGGGGAATCTATAAATACTGAGTATGAATGACAGTCTGTAAATACTGAAGATACATAAAAATCTATAGACGCTGAGGATGCATAACCAAGCATGTAACATGGACTGAGAAAAATTTGTAAACTAAAATACTGACAAAATACTGATAGTTGTATTCTTTGGTCAAGCAACTCTAAGACTATATAACTGAACTGAGACTATAATTGAGATTATATCTGAGACTGTGGGAGGTATCATCTAACCATCATTCCCCAATTTAAGCTAATCGGGGTCCAACTTGTAATCCCAGTTGGAAGGGTTTTAATACCATACCACGGGTACTAATGATGGTTGCGTGGATCAATTAAATGATATAATGTCCATAGTAAAAAGGGTGTTAAGCCTGAACTGATGGGTAACCCCTGCAAGATAGTCAAGCCTAATTTGATGGGTGACTTCTCATACCCTATGCTGGCTATGAAGTTCTAGAGTATAGGGACTACTACTAACGAATCTGTCTATCTAATGAGGAAGTTGCTATCCCTACACTCGCTCGATGATAAATCCTACTCCCAACTGAAAGACACTAAAATACTAGACTATTCTGAGTTCATCTTACTGGTAACTGACTATTTTTATAATGCTCATAGTATGTTCTGAAGACTATTCTGTACTATACTTATACTAGACTAAGTAAGAAGCTATCGATTTTGGGTATTCAATACCTCCAGGACTAAAAATAATAATAGTAAATTGACACTAAAACTTGGAGATCAAAACATGAAGGCTCTTAGTAAACAAATCACTTTTGTAGGCATTTTATCAAACACTTGAAGTTCATGATTTAAAACAATCATGGTAATGTCATGGAAATTGTAGGAATAGTATGAATTCATCATAATAGCATTAAATCATGGTTTAATTCAATAAGTAATAATATTAAAATATGGAGGATTGAATAATAACAATAATTTCAAGGTAACATGGTATAAAATCCATAGTACATGGAGATTCATGGATGAAATCATAATTTAAATTCAAATAACTTGAGAATACTATAACTTAAAATTTCAATAGGTTACTTGGACTCCATGGATGAAAAGAATCCATGAATGAACATCTAACATACCTGGGATAATGAATTTCTTAAAGTTCTAGGTGAGTTCTTTAGGATTGGCCTTGAAATTGGAGATCTAAAATTCTTGATTTGGGAGAGAAAGCTTCTTGATTTGGGGGAAACTAATTAAAATAATGAGTTTAAAAAGTTTTTAGGGCTTAAAAGAACATATGGGCGGATTAAAATCAGGGGAAAGGACTGTTTTACCCTTGAGCAAAACTTTTAATTCTCATTGAATTTTTTTGAGACGGGCAACTGGAGTGTTGCCGTGCTATCGTGCCAAGTCACTAGAAAATAACAACATAGAACTGGGCTATCT
Organism: Capsicum annuum; assembly: GCF_002878395.1. NCBI lineage: Eukaryota > Viridiplantae > Streptophyta > Magnoliopsida > Solanales > Solanaceae > Capsicum > Capsicum annuum. The sequence continues at coordinate 350,329 of NW_025856554.1, forward strand.
GTGCGATGCAAAGAAATTGTAGTGCCCTTTAATTCTGATTTTCACCATTGGCACAGCGCGCCATGGTCACGTTGCCTTACTAGATTTGGACAATTATGAACTGGGCCTACAACGCAATGCATCACTATCATGGAGCAACACTGAAAATTGACAATTTCTATTTACACTGACTCCACGATACACTAAGGGTAAAAATGACGATGCTTAACGACTGAAATTTATAATTGCCATAACTTTTTACCCGATTATTAGATTTAGGCAAATTTTATATCGTTGGAAAGCTAATTGAATTTACTACACAATGGTAGGATCTAAACTAAAAAATAATGAGTATTTAAAAAATTATTCAGAAGAATACTCATGTATTAGAACATAGATTATGCTAGAGAAATACGGGGTGTTATATATTTCCCATCAACACAGCTCCTTTAGAGACTGTTGCATATATTGTAAACCAGTTTTGATTGAGACACGTATGAAACATGCAATCTAAATCAAGAATATGATCCTCACAGGATTTAAAGTTACCATCAGAAACTACCAAGAGTTCTCTATCACTACCGCCATCTTTAACAAAATTTGCTTCACCGAACTTCTCTGGTTGGTTTCCTTTCTTTTTTTCAGCTTTCTTTTTTGTAGTACCTTGAACTTTCTTAGCTTAAATTCATTCCTAGAATGATAGCTTCAAAAAATGAATAATATTTTTTCTATGTATAATTTTCCAGATTTAAACTTTCCATTGCAAGAGAAATTAAATAAGCTTTCCATCAATATAAAATTATCCCAAATCCCACACTCGGTGAAGGAATTATGGCATTTTTAAGTTGACAGTGTGCCACCTGGGCACTTGGCACATCAAGGGAAAGGCAAAATTCATAATTGTCAAATTTTAGTGGACCTCCGAAATATTGGCACATCGCAGAGAGGGTCAATTTCTGTAATACCCCAGAAAATTTTCTTCATAAAGATTTTGTGACAAACGTATCGAGTTCTATGCTTTAGAATGATCCATAAATATTCTGTATAGTATTTCTAATATGTTGACCTACCATTGTGTAGAGTATCGAATAATCTTTCCAACGATATGTAGATCATCGAAAATGTACACTCGAGCGATGAGTTATGACCATTCCGATAGAACTACGACAGTTCTGATCGAACTGTGAATAGTAAAATGTGCTGGAAAAAAGTACTGAGGCCTAACATATTTTTGGTCCAACTTTAAACAATTATAACTTCTTTTACATAATGATCTAGATGATTTACTATATATCAACGAAAAGATCTGCGAGTCTTCTTTCCAATGAAATTGGTTTCATCCAATTTGTCTAACGGAGCAAAAAGTTATGGTCGATCTACTTCAGCCTATCAAAAGTGAATTTTTGGGTCAACTTCAAATGATTATAACTAGTCGTACACAATGATCTGGGTGAGATACTGTGTATCAATAGAAAGATATGAGAATCCTCTTTCTAATGCAATTAGTTTCATCCAATTTGGATATTGGAGTAAAACATTATGGTTGATCTACTTCAAACTATCAAAACAGTCCACTAAAGGATAGATGCAAGAATTATTTGATTTTCAAGGGCGTTTTGGTCATTCCCCCTCACCCAAAATCTATCCAAACCCTATATTAAGGCCTATTAGAAGCACTATATGTTATATTTCATCAAATTTCCTCAAAAAGAAAACACTAAGCTCCTATATCCAACCTCAAGAACCTCCAAAGTTAACCATTAATTCTGCAAATTTATTTAAGATTCCAAGTTCCTAGTTCATGAACTTTAAGAACCTCCAAAGTTAACCATTAATTCTGCAAATTTATTCAAGATTCCAAGTTCCTAGTTCAAGACCTCCAAGAACCATCATTCAAAGGCATGATTGACATCTCAAAAATGAGTATCGATCTAAATTCATCATTCAAGGTATGTGGAATTTTTCAACAAGAACTCTTTTTCATTCTTGTGCCCAAATGTAATTTTCTTTACAAAGGCATGATTTTTATTTGATTTTGTATGAAATTGAAGCATCAATCCATATCTTATAATGATTATTATGAAATATTGATGTTTATGATTTTGAAAGATGAATTTACATTTGTGGTGATATAAAGCATGAATCTTGAATAATATTTATCATGATTTTGATATTTAGGTCATTAATCCAGATTGGAAATTGTATTTTTTTGAGAAAGTGTGTGTTATAACCACGTTGATGTTGAATATTTGAGATATTTTGAATGATTTGACCTCTTGGTCGTGAATGAGTTATTTTGAACTCTACTATGAAAGAAATACATGTTTTTATTGATTATGATAAAGGGGTAGCAAATTGGCTCTCGATGAAAATTGTTGAAGTATTTGTTGTGGATTTTCTTTAATGTGAGCCTGAGGCTGATTTAAATTTCTGAGCTAAGTCTGGGAGTAATATTTAGCACCGAGTGGGAGGTATAAAGTGACCTTACTTCCCTAGAACTACGTGACCCCGTAGGATGTTAGGCTGAGGCTGATTTATATAGTGATCACTAGTATTTTTGAATTAACATTGGAAGTCCTACTTCTATGGCAAGGATGGGACAGCTCTCCCCAATGTGGGCTGTACATTGGACTCCGTGTAGGTCGCATAGTTTATGTCGGTTATAGGATGACCTAATGTGAGTGTGTGACTCTTTTATCTGAGATGAAAATATATTTGCTTAAAAGGCTGAGTTTGAGAAAGTCATTATTCTTAAACGATTTAAGAAATATATTCTAATGAGAATTGACATGAGATTTGATTGTTTGATGATTTGAAATTGAGTTGAAAGTGAATTGAGAACGTATTGTAATGACTTACTTGTTTTATTTTACATGTATTATTCATCCATGATTTTGATGATTTAATTCGAGCTAAGTGAGTCATCTATATCAACATGCATAATTTTATAAACTCTGATGATATTAAGATATTATTTTATATATATGCATTGCACCCCATATGCTTGGTATCTTTTATGGTACTGACCCACATATTCGTATGTGGGCTACATTTTCTTGGAATGTAGGTACAAGGTATAGTTGTACCTTCAGATCCAGTCAGTTCGTTGTATCCAGTCACCAGGTGATGAGTCCTTTTGATTTAAGGGCTTGGGTTAGTTATGCAGAGTTTATAGTGTTGTATTTTCTTTATTCGGTCGTATTGAGTTGGGGTATTCGGGAGTCATGACCTGGCAACCTACAGTCAGTACTAGTAGAAAATTGATAGACAGTTAGTAGAAGTTGATGTATTTTGTTTAAATTTTGGTTGTAAAGAATTGTAATCCTATAAAATTCCATTTTTGTATTGATCAGATTCAGAAAAGAGTTAATTTCTACTGATTTGTATGGATTTATATTTTTATTCAGTTGCTTATGAGTTATGCCAGTAGAAGGGTTAGCTTGGGGTCACTTGTGAACTTAAGCACCGTGTGACGTCTCGGGACCCGATTTTGGGGCGTTACAAACTTGGTATTAGAGAATAGAGTTCAAGTGTCCTAGGGTTTCTATGAAGTCGTGTCTAGTATATTCTTGAGAAATGGTACGAAGACGTTTGTACTTTTCTTTGAGAGGCTACTGGGCATTTGGGAAATGTATCTCTTCTTTGAAAGTCTAAGATCGTGCTATAAAAAGGTTCTGTAAGAAACTGATATAGATTCTCATCTTACTCTATTCTAGCCAACTCTGCCTCATTTTTAAGTTATCAGAAATAGTTAAACTTAATTCTCCATAGATAGTTATGGGATTGTAAGAGAGCTAGAAAGTATCCTGTCAGTGCTTTTGAGTTCTAAAGATTGAAGTACTTTATTCATGTTCATAAAAGTCGTGAACTAAGCCTAGGTTAGGTGTGCTTTCAGATTCCTCCTCAAAATCTACAATGTTAATCAATACTTCTCCCTCTATGTATTATTTTTGAGATAACTTGATTCGCAAGCTCCAGTTCTTCCCCAGGTAATGCTTCTATATTTTCTAGAAGAAATTTCAAAAGTTACACAAAATGCTTGAGAGGAGCTCTCTAGTCTGTTAAGTTCCTTAACTTGAAAGTTATGCCCTCATTCTTATGAGTTATTTAATTAAGACAGAGTAATATGTATTCTTAGATCGTTGAATGTTGTGTGTCTAGTTTCTATCTCTTGTATTATGTAATCTTGTTATCATTATGTTTGTGAAAAATCAAAGACTAGTGAAGCCGTGTGGGGCTCTTTTGATTCACTAGCACAGCTTCTTTGTTATTTATCTCAAATTTTTTTTCAAAACTTATATTCAAACCCTAGTGGAGCCGTGTGCGGCCTATTTCGATCCACCAGCAACTTGTAGTTCATCTTGTTCCTTGTGCTGGCTGAAAATGTGGAATATGGAGGTGTAGTAGTAAGAAGGATGGTAAGTGTGATTTGTTAAGCATAAGTATAGCGAAATCCCTTTTTGCATGCAATTGGGTTAGTGATGGAAGTACTCGGTGGGTAAGTGTTGTTAATCTAGGCGCTCTCCAGATTGCAAGAGGAAGTTAACCTAAGACGTAGAGAGCTATGAACTAAGTTAAGTTGTGTATGAAGGATAGATAGTAGTGATGGGTGAAAGAAGGATGTGTTAATGGATTGTGAATAATATAAGATATATGATTATGACCAATTATTATTGTTATGAAGTTTAAAATTATTATTGTTATGAAGTTTAAATGGGCTAGCATTTGTTGAGGATTGTTTTATAGTTTCTAAGTGGAAATTTCGGGCGAAAAGTTTTAAGTTATATTGTGTGCAAAAAGTTAAGTTTGAATGATTGGTGATCGTGAAGGTGACTGTGACGATTTCTTGATTAATGGTATTAGTTGTTAGGTAGTAATCTAGTAGGCTTGAATAGTGGATATAAGAGCCTAAGTTTGGTTGATTCATGATTAAGTTTGATGTTATGTTTATGATGAGAAAGTTCACCCAAGATATTATAGGACTGCTTTATTTTCGAGGATTAGCGTATGACTGTAATGGTTGAGCTTCTTAGATGTGATTGTGATACTTATGGTTTAGAAATATAAGTTTGCAAGCGTGATTTTAATAAGCGATGAAAGAGGTAGTGTGGTCCGTTAAGGATGAGAAAAATTTGAGTTGAGCGTTAGACTCTAAGATTGAAATTCCAAAGTTGAGCTGAAAGCGTTGAAGCTCTAGATAATGTATGCTTATTTTGAGCTAAGTGGTAATGTGAAGTAAGATTGGGATTAAGCTTTCATGTATATTGTGGTTAGTTGAAGTTTTAAGTGGTTATCTTGAGGGATTGCGGTGTACATGTTTTAGATTCTGGAAGCTAGTTATGCTTCAATTCATAAACTTCTACTAAACGATCTTTATTTTCCAAGTATTCTAGCTCAGTCAATCAGAATCGTATAGTGTACCTTCTCATTTATCATTCATCATGATATCCAAGGATCTTAGGAATGAAATCATTTCCATACGGAGCATCTCAGTAGTTACAAGTATACCTCTATTCGTGCGTCATGCATATGAGCTAATTCATAGGTGCCCCGTGCACAGTCTTAGTGTCCCTGTGAAATAAGTGTTGTAGAGGAATATAGAGTCCCAAGGGGGAGATACCCCGTGACTTCTTAAAGCTTCCGTGTTTTAAACACATCTAGTTCATGCTCAATTTCTCATTATGAGCATTGAATTGGATATTGTTTCATATGCATTCATACATTCCAGATTCAGTTCAGCTATATATTTATGCGTCAGATATGCATGTTCAGTATGAGGAATAGGAAACTATAATTCCAATTATGCCGCTATGTTTTATATGTTCGCGTCCCTTAATAAGGTCAGTTGATCAGTTCTTTTATCCTATCAAGCGACATTCAAAGACAAATGTTTCCAAGGGGGAGATAATGTAATACCCCAAAAAATTTTCTTCGTAAAGATTTCGTCGGAAATGTATCGAGTTCTACGCTTTAGAGTGATCCATAAATTTTTTTTGTAGTATTTCTAAGATGTTTACCTGCCATTGCATAGAGTATCGACTAAGTTTTCCAATGATATGTAGATCATCGAAAATGTACACTCGACCAATGAGTTACAACAATTCCGATCGAACTACGACCATTCCGATCAAACTGTGAATAGTAAAACGTGTAGGAAAAAAAGTACTGAGGCCTGGCGTAATTTTTCTCCAACTTTAAATAATCATAACTCTTTGTACGTAATGATCTACATGATCTACTATATATCAACGGAAAGCTTTGTGATTCCTCTTTCCAATGAAATTGGGTTCATCCAATTTGTCTATTGGAGCAAAAAGTTATGGTCGATCTACTTCAGCCTATCAAAAGTGAATTTTTGGGTCAACTTCAAATGATCATAACCCCTCGTAGACAATGATATGGGTGAGATACTATATATCAACGGAAAGATATGGGAGTCCTCTTTCTAATGAAATTAGTTTTATCCAATTTGGATATCGGAGTAAAACGTTATGGTTGATCTACTTCAGACTATCAAAACACTCCACCAAAGGACAGATGCGAGAATTATTTGATTTTTAGGGGAGTTTTGGTCATCCCCCCTCACACAAAATCCATCCAAACCCTATATTAAGGCCTATTAGAAGCATTATATGTTATATTTCATCAAATTCCCTCAAAAAGAAAACCCTAAGCTCAAGAACCTCCAAAGTTCACCCTTAATTCTACAAATTTATTCAGGATTCCAAGTTCCTAGTTCAAGAACTTCAAGAACCTCCAAAGTTCACCATTAATTCTGTAAATTTATTCAAGATTCCAAGTTCCTAGTTCAAGAACTTCAAGAACCTCCAAAGTTCACCATTAATTCGGCAAATTTATTCAAGATTCCAAGTTTCTAGTTCAAGAACTTCAAGAACCATCATTCAAAGGCACGATTAACATCTCAAAAATGAGTATCGATCTAAAGTTAATCATTCAAGGTATGTAGGGTTTTTCAATAAGAACTCTCTTTCGTTCTTATGCCCATAAGTAATTTTCTTTAGAAAGGCATAATTTTTATTTTATTTTTTATGAAATTTAAGCATGAATCCGTATGTTATGATGATTATTATGAAATCTTGATTTTTATGATTTTGAACGATGAATTTACATGTGTGGTGATATAAAGCATGAATCTTGAACAATATTTATCATGATTTTGATATTTGGGTCCTGAATCCCCATTGGAAATTTTGTTTTTTTGAGAAAGTGTGTGTTATAAGCACGGTGATGTTGAATATTTGAGATATTTTGAATGATTTGACCTTTTGGTCATGAATGAGTTATTTTGAACTCGACTGTGAAAGAAATCCACATTTTTATGGATTATGATTAAGGGGTAGGTAATTGGCTCCCGATGAAAATTGTTGAAGTATTTATTGTGGATTTTCTTTGATGTGAGCCTGAGGCTGATTTAAATTTCTGAGCTAAGTCCAGGAGAAATCTTTAGCACAGAGTGGGAGGTATAAAGTGACCTTACTTCCCTAGAACTATGTGCCGCCGTAGGATGTGAGCCTGCGGCTTATTTATATAATGATCATTAGTGTTTCTGAATTGATACTGGAAGTCCTACTCCAATGGCAAGGATAGGACGGCTCTCCCCAACGTGGGTTGTACGATGGACTACATGTAGCTCGCATGGTTAATGTCAATTATAGGATCTCCTAATGTGTGTGTACTCTTCTATCTGAGATGAAAACATATTTTCTTAAAAGGCTGAGTTTGAGAAAGTCATTATTCTTAAAAGATTTAAGGAATATATTCTAATGGGAATTGACATGAGATTTGATTGTTTTGATGATTTGAAATTGAGATGAAAGTTAATTGACAATGTATTGTAATAACTCACTTGTTTGAAAGTTAATTGACAATGTATTGTAATGACTCACTTGTTTTACTTTACATGTCTTGTTCATCCATGATTTTGATGATTTAATTCGAGCTAAGTGAGTCATCTATATCAGTATGCATATTTTTATAAACTATGATGATATTATGATATTATTTTATTTATGCATTGTACCCCCATATGCTCAGTATTTTTCCATGGTACTGACCCACATATTCGTATGTAGGCTACATTTTCTCAGAATATAGATACAAGGTATAGTTAGTACCTCATATTAATAAGCTCAGTTCAGTCTAGTAACTAGAGTCAGTTCTGTTGGGAGTAGGATCTAGCACTGAGCAAGCCCAGGGATGGGGGTTCACCTTCCAGTTGAAGGTGTGACCTATAGTAGTAGTCCCAATATTCCAGAACTACATAGCTAGCGTAGGTTGAGATGTCAACCTACCAGTTAAGGGTTGACGTATATCTTACTAGAGCACCTGCCAGTAGAGGGTGACTTTTAGTCCTTCGGGAAGACACTTTAGTGGATTGACATAGCTAGTGTTAGTACCTGTGGCATGGTATTGACACCATTCTAAGTAGGGTCACAGGTTGGACCCCAATTAGCTCATATTCGGACATATCGGTTAGATGATAGCTCCCACAGTCTAAGTTCAGTATTCAGTTTAGAGGTTTGTTCTCAGGCTTTATTAACTAGGGCATATAGTTATTAGTTGTACAGTATCAGTATTTTAGTACTTAAATTTGCATATTATCCCAGTATCATGTTATATGCTTGGTCTTGCATTCTCAGATTTTATAGCTTACTCATATACTATACCTCGGTATCTTATGCTATTTATTTAGTCGGTTATTGTTCATACATATGAGCCATGTATATTATCCTAACCTCATTTTCCAAAAAAGTACATTCAAAGTACTGACCGCATACTTATTTCTTGCTCTATGATATCCATATCATATGTTCAAATGCTTAGGTTCTCGATCGCACTTAGGCACTCCAGTACTTCAGCAGAATTAGCAGTGGTGAGTCCACATATTTTGGGGATTGATTATGTTGATTTCAATATGTTAGTTTTAGCAGTCAGTCAAAGTTAGTTGGTGACTTGTCCCATCAACTCTATAGTCATTCAATTAGAGGCTTTCAGACACTTTCATGTAGTTAGTCAGTTATCAGTTGTTATTGACAGTCTTTTTAGTAATGTTTTTAGATAGTTGTTTTTAGGCTTGTCGTCTTAGAGATTGTTTTAATATTTTAAAAACCTTATGGCATTTTCAGTTAAATTTTGCATATCTTCTTTTTTATTTTATTCAATGCTCATAGCACGTACCAGCATAGGTTAGCTTATGGTCTTTCTAGGTTGTAGGCACTGTGTGGCATCCAAGGTGTACTTTTGGGGAATTACAAAACTTGGTATTAGAGACTAAAGTTTTAAAGTGTCACAGGGAGTTTGAAAGCCGCATCAACTAGAGTCTTGTGCATGGGTGTGAAGAGTGCCACACTTATGGATAAGTGGCTACAAGATGTTTTAGGAAAAGTTTCCTTCCTTTTAGTGTTCATGTTGTGTGATTGAGGATGAGCTCAATTTAAACTCCCTTTAAAATCCAATTTCCTTTTTGTTTACAGAAAATGCCTCCCAAAAAGACTAATGGGAAGAGAAATAGAAATCATCCCATACCCCCACCTGTTTAGGATGGTCCCCTGAATGAGCCTCTCTCATGCAGAATTTAGAACAGCACTCACTACTTTAGCTCACTCAGTAGCAGCTTAGAATAACCAATCAACTGTCGTCCCAACCGTTTCGGTGGCTAATATTGCTTCGGCTAGGATATAGGACTTCACCCGAATGAATCCTCCTTTGGTTTTAGGATCTAAGCCTGATGAGGATCCATAGGAGTTCCTCAACATGGTTTAGAAGGTAACTTATATCATGGGTGAGACTTCTAGTAAGAGTGCAGAGTTAGGTGCTTACCATTTATATGATGTTGCTCACACTTGGTAAAAGCAGTGAAAGGGTGATAAAGGGGAAAATATAGGGCCTGTTGAATAGGAGAATTTGTTATAGCTTTTCTAGATAGGTTATTTCCCTTGGAGTTAAGGGAAACTAAGGTGCAAGAGTTTATTAATCTAACGTAGGGAAACATGAGTTTGAAGGAGTATTCTTTAAAGTTTACTCAACAAGCTAGGTATGCTTCTAATGTTGTGCTTGATGACAGGCCTAAGACGAGTAAGTTTGTCTTGGGTGTGGCTGATATCATGGTCACTGAGTGTAGGACCATGATATTTATTACAGATATAGACTTTTCTAGGTTAATGGTCCATGCTCAACAGATTAAGGAGTAGAAATGTAAGAAAAAAGAGAGGAAGAATAAGAAGGACAGAATAGGTAGCTTTTATTTTGCTCAGCCAAGGTCGGAGGGTGGTAATCGTCTTTCATTCTATCAGAAATCTTTAACCCTTGCTAAATTTTTAGATATTGCACTAGGACCAAAGCCCAAAAATAATAGTTGGCATAAGGAGCTAGCTTCTAAGCCCCAGGGAAGTATGAACAGGAGTTGCACAAATTCTCTTTGCCATAAATATGGTAGAAACCATTAGGGTGTATGTAGAGCTGGTAGTGATGTATGATTTAGGTATGGAAATCCAGGCCACAAAATCAGGGATTTCCTATAGAGTTGTTAGCAAGTTCAGTCTAGTCATCCCCCAGTTACATCCAGTCGCCCGACTCAGCAGGGTGCCGCTTCTAGTGCCACCAGTGGTCAGCGCCCAAATAGATTATATGCACTTCATTCACAATAGGATCGGGAAAATTCTCTTAATATGGTTAATGGTACGTTATATGTATTTTAGTTACATGTTTATGCTTTTTTAGATCTCAGAGCTTCTCTTTCTTTTGTAACCCCTTACATAGTTGTTAATTTTTGCATCAGTCCTGTGAATTTAGTAGAACCCTTTTCAGTGTCTACGCCAATAGGTGTATCTATTATAGTTAGGTAGGTATACAGAAACTGTTTGGTTACAATATCCTATAAAGTTACTTCGGTTGATCTTTTGGAGTTAGAGATGACGGATTTTGATGTCATTCTCAGCATGGATTGGCTTCGCTAATGCTATGCATCAACTGATTGTAGAAACAGAGTTGTTAATTTTCAGTTTCTGAATGAACCAGTCCTTGAATGGAAGAGTAGTGCTTCAATATTTAGGGGTCAACTTATTTTGTACCTTAAAGAGAGAAAAAATGATATCCAAGAGGTGTGTCTACTATCTTTGTCAAATTGAAGACTCTAGTTTAGAGACTCCAAATCTCGATATTCCAAATAGAATGGCTCTAGTAGAACTCAGAGTCTTGAAAGAACAATTATGAGGATTTCTAGATAAGGGGCTTATTAAGCCTAATGTTTCTCCATGGGGTGGTCAAATCCTTTTTGTATGGAAGAAGGATGGTTCTCTTCATATGTGCATCGATTACAATTAGTTGGACAAAGTCACTGTCAAGAATAAGTACCAACTCCCCAAAATCGATGACTTGTTTTACCAACTTCAAGATGCCAGCTACTTCTCTAAGATAGACCTCAGATCTGGCTATTATCATCTTAGATTCAGAGAATGCGACATTCCAAAAATAGCTTTCAGAAATCGGTATAGTCACTTTGAATTTATAGTTATGATTTTTGGTCAGAGAAATTCCCCAGCATCTTTTATGGACTTGATGAACCGAGTGTTCAAATAGTACTTGAACATATTCATCATAGTCTTCATTGATGATATCCTTGTCTATTGACGTAATGAAAATGACCATACAGACAATCTTAGAATTGTATTGCAGACTCTTAGAGCCCATCAGTTGTTTGCTAAATTCAGTAAGTATGATTTTTGGCTAAGATCAGTAGTTTTACTTGGCCATATTATTTTCGGTGATGGAATTCGAGTTAACCATCAAAAGACCAAAGCAGTGAGAAATTTTCCCAGGCCTATTTCTCCATCAGATATCAGGAGTTTCTTGGGTTTGGTTGGCTATTATAGATGGTTTGTTAAAGATTTTTCATCTATTGCATCCCCATGTCCAAATTGACTCAGAAAAAATTCAAGTTTCTGTGGTCAGATTCTTGTGAGAAGATTTTTCAGGAGTTGAAGACTCGACTCACCCCACCCTTAATTCTGACCTTTGTAGATGGTTCAGATGGGTTTGTTGTTTACTATAATGCTTCCATAGTTGGTTTAGGTTGTGTTTTGATGCAAAGAGATAAGGTCATAGGTTATGCCTCACGATATCTTGAACCTTGTGAAAAGAATTATCCGACCCATGATCTTGAGTTAGCAGCCGTTATTTTTTCCTTGAAACTTAGGAGACATTATCTGGATGGGGTGCATGTTGATTTTTACATGAATCCCAAAAGTTTGTAGCATGTGTTTTCCCAGAAAGAGTTGAATCTTCATCAAAGGAGGAGGTTAGAATTGTTGAAAGATTATGATATGAGCATTTTGTATCATTCAGTCAAGTCCAATTTAGTGGCAGATGCCCTCAATAGATTGTCCATGGGTAATGCGGCTCATGTTTAGGGAAATAAGAAGAAGTTGGTTCAAGAGGTTCATCACTTGGCTAGATTAGGCATTCATTTGGTTTACTCAGCTGAGGGTAGTGTATGGGTGTAGAATAGTTCAAAATATTATTTGGCTGCCAAAGTCAAAGAAAAGTAAGGTAGGTCTAATTAAGTTGAAGTAGTCAGCCAAACATTAGAAAGTAGAGGTTTTCCCCCAAGTGGGAGATGTTGTGTTACGTTTCCAGGGTAGACTATATGTGCCATTTGTAGATTACCTGAGGTAATGGATTCTTGCAGAAGCACATGGTGCGCGTTACTCTATTTATCCAAGGGCCACTAACATGTCCTGCGATTTGCGGGAAATCTATTGGTGGAGAAGGACAAAGAGGGATATTACAGAATTTGTAGATAAGTGCTCTAATTGTCATTAGGACAAGGTTGAGCACCAAAAGCCTAGTGGTTCTATACAGGAGTTCAGTATTCCCACTTGGAAGTAGGAAGAGGTGAACATGGATTTTGTGATAGGGTTACTTTGTTCACATCGCCATCCTGATTCAATTTGGGTTATTATAGACAGAATGCCTAAATTAGCTTATTTCTTGCTAGTACATATGTAATACCCCATACTTTTCCTAGAAAATTTCATCTCAATAATGTGTCGTATTAGATTCTAAATTGAATGATAGTTATTCCACTGGTTATTTTCAAGAATTTCACTTTTTGTCATGGGGGAAATTCAATAAGCTTTCCATCGATATAAGATTCACCCAAATCTGATAACCTGGTCTGAAGTTATGACTATTTCAAGTTCCCATCATAAAACAGTGCCATATTAGTCAGTGGCGCACCGTGCCAAAAGAGGAAATGGAATTACGCAAATTCTTGTAGGGGTCCGCAATTATGGCACGTCGTGCCATGGCCTAAATTTAGAATTGTCCTTTTCCAGTGTCTTAGCGTGACTTCCTCCGCATTGCGCCAAAGTTCCAGGTCGCAAAACAAGGGGCAACGCGATGGCTCCGCGTTGAGCCATCCTTCAGTTTCTTAATATTCAAATTCCAGTGACACGCGCGATAGTGTCGCATCGCACCAAGGGTCTAATTCGAAAAATTTTACTGAAATTAAATGACGCATCTAGGGTTAAAAGGGTCAACTTTCCACCCCTATTTAAGCACTTTAACACGTGATTCAGCCACTTTTCACCCAAAATACACTCTCCTCTCTAAAAAAAACCTCTCAAAAACAAGCTAGGGTTTTCATAGAGTATCCAATTCCAAGAAAGTTTCTCCATCAATCTTCATGAAATCACAAACTAAGGTATTCATAGTGTTCATTCATGGATTCCTTTCATCCATGAAGCCCAAGAATCCCTTTTCAAAATTCAAGTTTATGGATTTTCTTATGAATTTCATGATTGGGCTTCTCTTGTTCATGTGGATAATGAGAAATTGAATTCTACTCCATGTTAGGTGATAGATTCTATGTGGGTAACATTATATAGATATAGATTCATGCAAACCTATCATTAAAACCTTGAATGATGAAATTATAATTGAACCATGATGCTTAATTATTGTACAATGATGTTTACATGTACTATGCCTATAATATGTTTGATTAAATGCCTAGATGAAGGAAAAGTGCCTAACTAGCATGATACCATGAAATCCCCTTGTATGTACAAGTTATGCCTATGACATGTTTTTTATGAAATGCTTCTATAAATGTATTATGGGTTATAATGTTAGTTATATGTTCAAGTAAATTATGCTTGGTCATTTTCCTTCCATCGAGTCTTGGGGGTACTCGTACCTGAAAAATTAGCTATGTGCCTAGAGCCATGTCATGTTTTCAAGATACTCTCAGTCAAGATATGATCCTTAGACTTCATACAGTCTTCCAACTCAGGAAAATCTCTATGATCTAATTACCTCTTGTATGATATCAGTAGTATTTCGTCAATTAATGGAAATTCAAAAATTCAGCTCATGTTCAGTTCAATAAATCATGTTCAATGTCCATTCAGATAAGAGTAAAAATGAGCACTATGTTGTATTTTGGGTACTAAATTTGGGGCGTTAAAAACTTGGTATCAAAGCCTAAGGTTCGATAGAGTCCTAAAAATTTTGAAACCCATGCCTAGTATAGTTTTGTACATGGGTATGTTGCGCTCCACATTTATGTACAGGAGGGTATAAGATTTTTTAGAACAGTTTCCCCACTTTAAGTATTCATGTCGTGCCAGTGAGCATAATCTCAAGTGAATCTCTCAGTCTAATCTATTTCTCCCTTTCTTCTACAGAACATGCCTCCTAAAAGAAGAAATGGGAATCATCCAGCCCCTCAGCCGGAAGAACCTTTGGATGAACATGTTTCTTATGCAGAGTTCTGAGCTACATTCACTACTCTTTCTAACTTAGTTGCTGCTAAGAATGAGTGACCAGTTATTGTTTTGGCCAATTTTACTGCAACTACGATATAATATTTCACCCGAATAAATCCTCTGTCTTTTCTCAGGTCTAAGTCAGATGAGGACCCTTAGGAATTCCTAGATTAGATACAGAAGGTGACAGACATCTTGGGGGTGAGTAATGTTGAGAGTGCTGAGCTAGCTACATATCAGTTGCAGGATGTTGTTCCAACTTGGTTTAAATAGTATAAGTCAAAAAGGGCATATGATGCAGGGATGGTTGAGTGGGAGGAGTTTGCTTCAGCATTCCTTGATAGATTCTTTCCCCTGGAGCTTAGAGAAGCTAAGGTTCTAGAATTCTTCAAGCTCAGACAGGGAAATATGACAGTGAAAGAGTATTCTCTTAAGTTTACTCAATTAACCAGATATGCCCCTCATGTGGTTGCAGATAGCAGGGCAAAGATGAGTAAGTTCATTTCAGGGGTAAATAATAGTGTGGTTAATAAGTGCAGATCCGCCATACTAAATAATGACATGACTTTAGCCAGGATCATGACTCATGCTTAGTAAATAGAGGAGCAGAAGATTAAGAAGAGAAAGAAGAAGAATAAGAGAACGAAGATAGGTAGTTTCAACTTTTCTCAGCCTAAGTCAGAAGGAGGAAACCATTCTCAGTTTCATCTTAAGTCATCAGTTCTAGATCCTTATTCAGTCAGTGCTCTAGTTCCTAAGTTTAGGAAGGGTAAAAGAGATAGAGCACTTGGCTCTAAGTCTTAGGGAAGTGTTATCAATGCTCGAACAAATCCCCTTTGTCAGACTTATGGTAAGAACCACAAGGGAGCTTACACGGCTAGTAGCAATGTCTATTTTGGTTGTGTCAAGCCAGGCCACAGAGTCGGAGACTGCCCTCAGTCAGGTTATCAGAGTCATGTTCGCTCCTCATCTCATTCTAGTCACCTAAATCAGAAGGGTTCCACCACCAGTGCTACTAATGGGCAACTCCTAAATAGTCTCTATTCTCTTCAGTCCCGACCGAATTAGGAAAATTCTTCTAATAAAGTTACTGGTATGTTACAGATCTTTCATGTGCATGTCTACGCTTTGCTTGATCCAGGAGCTTTATTATCTTTTGTTACTCCCTATATAGTAGGAAATTTTTGAATCAGTCCTAAAATCCTTGCAGAGCCCTTTTCAGTCTCTACCCCAGTGGGTAAAACCATCATAGCCCAGCGGGTATACAGGAACTGCCCGATTATGATAATTCAGAAAGTCACTTCAGTAGACTTAGTCAAATTAGAGATGAATTATTTTGATGTCATTCTTGGCATGGATTGGCTTTATTCCTGCCATGCCACAGTTGACTGCAAAAACAGAATAGTCCAGTTTTAGTTTTCAACTAAACCCATCCTTGAGTGGAAGGGTTGTACTTCAGCGTTCAGAGGTTAACTTATTTCCTACCTTCGGGCATGGAAAATAATATCTAAAGGATGTGTCTATCATCTTGTACGAGTTAAGGACACTAGTTCTGAAATACCCAGCCTTGAATCAATTCCAGTTGTAGGTTAATATTCAGATGTCTTTCTCGAAGATCTTCCAGGAATTCCTCCCGCAAGGGAAATAAACTTCGGCATTGATCTTCTTCTAGATACTCAGCCTATATCTATTCCACCATACAGAATGGCACCAGTAAAACTCAGAGAATTGAAAGAACAATTGAAGGATCTCTTAGATAAGGGATTCATAAGGCCCAGCATTTCCACATGGGGCGATCCAGTATTATTCATACGCAAGAAAGATGGTTCTCTTAGGATGTAGGTAGACTACTGTCAACTCAATAAGGTCATGATCAAGAACAAGTATCCTCTTCCTATAATCGATGACTTGTTTGACCAACTTTAGTGTGCTAGTTATTTCTCTAAGATAGACCTCAGATCCAGCTATCATCAGCTCAGAGTCAGAAAATGTGACATTTTCGAAAATAGCTTTTCATAATTGGTATGGTCACTTCAAATTCCTAGTCGTGTCATTTTGTCTTACCAATTCCCCAGCATCTTTAATGGACTTGATAAACCGTGTGTTCAAGAAGTACTTAGACATGTTTATCATAGTCTTTAAACATAATATCCTGGTCTATTCCTGCAGTGAGCGTGATCATACAGACCATCTCAGAACAGTACTTTAGACTCTCAGAGATCATCAGTTTTTTGCCAAATTTAATAAGTGTGAATTTTGACTAAGTTCAGTAGCATTCATTGGTCACATTGTTTCCGATTATGGTATTAGAGTGGATCCTCAAAAGACTGAAGCAGTAAGAAACTGGACTTGCCCTCTCTCTCTATTTGATATTAGGAGTTTCTTGGGTTTGGCCGGCTATTACAAATGATTTGTTAAGGTATTTTCTTGTATTGCATCCCCTATGTCTAGATTAACTCAGAAGACAGTCAAGTTTCAGAGGTTAGATCCTTGCGACAAGAGTTTTCAGGAGTTAAAGAGTCAACTCACCTCAGCTCCAGTATTAGCTCTTCCAAGTGGTCCAGATGGTTTCGTAGTGTATTGTGATGCATCCAAAGTAGGTTTGGTTTGTGTTCCCATTTAGCATAGTAAGGTCATAGCCTATGTCTCCAGACAGCTTAAGCCCCATGAGAGCAATTATCCTAATCATGATCTTGAGTAGCAACCGTAGTCTTTGCCTTGAAGATTTGGAGGAATTATCGATATGGTGTTCATGTAGATGTGTTCACTAATCATAAAAGTATTCAGTATGTCTTTTCTCAAAAAATATCTCAATCTTTGTCAGAGAAGGTGGTTAGAGCTCTTGAAATATTATGACATAAGTGTCATTTATCATTTGGGCAAGGCCAACGTAGTGGCCAATGCTCTCAATAGATTTTCTACAGATAGTGTTTTTTATGTGGATGACAGCAAGAAGAAGTTAGCTCAGGAAGTTCATCAGCTTACCAAACTTGGCATTCACTTAGTCGACACAGATAAAGGTGATATATGGGTTCAGACTAGTTCAGAATGATCTCTAGTTTCTGAGGTGAAAGAAAAAAAATGGAGATCGCAACTTTGTCAAGTTGAAAGAGTCAGTGAAGGATCAGAAAGTAGAGGTTTTCTCCCAAGAGGAGATGGTGTTTTGCGTTATCAGGGTTGTCTCTATGTTCTAGGTGTAGATTACTTAAGGTAGTGAATTCTTACAGAAGCGCATAATGCGCGCTACTCTATTCATCTAGCGTCCACAAAGATGTACCGCGACTTGTGGGGAATCTATTGGTGGAGTGGGATAAAGAGAGACATTTTAGATTTTATGGCTAAGTGCTCTACATGTCAGCAGGTTAAGATAGAGAATCAGAAGCCTAGTGGGTCCATGCAAGAGTTTAGTATTCCTACTTGGAAATGGGAATTGTGAACATGGACTTCATGATGTCTTTACCTTAAATTCATCATTAGCATGATTCAGTCTGGGTCATTATAGATAGAATGACCAAATTAGCTCATTTCCTTCCGGTTCATACCTCTTATTCAGTCGAGGATTACGCACTCTAAATCAAGGAGTTGTTTATATTGCACGGTGTTCCATAGTCCATTATCTAAACCAGAGGTACCCACTTCACCTCTTATTTATGAAAAGCATTCCAAAAGGGTTTTGGTGCCCAAGTTTATCTCAGTACAACCTTTTATCCTTAGAAAAATGGTTAAGTATAAAGGACCATTCAGATGTTAGAAGATATGCTAAGGGAATGTGTATTCGATTTTAAGGGAAGTTTGGATGACCACTTACCTTTGATTGAGTTTACATACAACAACAACTATCATTCCAGTATTCAGATGGTTGCATTTAATTCTCTCTACGGTAGGAGATGTAGATCTCTATTAGATGGTTTGAAGTTAGTGAGGCCTCAGTTATAGGGCCTAACTTAGTATTTGATGCCTTAGAAAAAGTCCAGTTGATTAAAGAAAGACTCTGGGCTGCTCAGAACTGACAGAAGTCTTATGCTGCTGTTCATTGAAAAGATCTCAAGTTCGATATTGGAGACTATGTCAATCTAAAGATCTCTCCCATGAAGGGAGTGAAGCAGTTCGGCGAGAAAGGGAAACTCAGGCCTCGATATGTCGGTCCTTTCAAGATTCTCAGTCGATTCGACAAGGTATCTTATGAGCTCAAATTGCCTTCAGATCTAGCCTCATTTCATCCAGTCTTTCATGTATCTTTGCTCAAGAAGTGCATAGGTGACCCATCAGTTATAGTCCCTATTTAGAGTATTGATGTTCAAAACACTCTCTCTTATGAAAAGTTTTAAGTCAAAATCTTAGACTATCAGACTCGTAGATTGAGGAACGAAGAAGTCCCTCTAGTTAAGGTTATTTGTTGAAATCAGTCCATAGAGGGAGCTACTTGGGAAGCAGAGGCAGACATGCGTACCAAGTATCCTCACCTCTTCTTCGCCAACTCAGATCAAGATCAAGGTAACAGTTCTCCTTAAGCTTACTCAGTTTCATGTTCAGTGTTCATCATAAAATTGATATGCAGTTTCATGCTCATGTTCCCATTATAAACTTGGTATCAGGTACCATTGCATATTCAGTCATGCACTCATGAATCTGTTCAGTTATGTATTTATGCATTAGACATGCCTTCTCATTATGAGAAACTTAGTTCTTCAGAACAATCAGTCATGCATTCATGAATCAGTCAATATTATATATTCAACTTGTCAATCATATCGGTCATGTTCCAGCTATTCATGTTCAGTATGTACGTCAGTTGTCTTTTCTCCTCTCTCAGTCAGTCTCATTTGAGGACGAATGTTCTCAAGGGGGAGATATTGTAATACCCTGTACTTTTCCTAGCTAATTTCATCTCAAGAATGTCTAGTATTAGCTTCTAAACTGAATGATAGTTATTCTAAGAGGAATTTTAAAGATTTTTACTTTTTTTCGTGTGAAAAATTCAATAAGCTTTCCATATATAAAAGATTCTCCAAATCTGATAACCGATTCAGAAGTTACGACTATTTCAAGTTCCTATCATAAAATACCGCCATATTAGTCAGTTGCGTGCCACTCCACAATGGAATTTGGAAAATTCAGTAGGGGTCCGTGATTATGGTCCATTATGCTAGGGCCCAAATTTAGAATTGTCCTTTTCCAGTGTCTTAGCGCTATTTCCTCCGCATCGAGACAAAGTTTCAAGTCGCAAAAGAAAGGGCAACGCGATGGCTCCACGTCGTGCCATCTCTCAGTTTTCCAATTGGAAAATTCTAATTACACAGTGCGATAACCCCGGGTTAATCCAAGGGTCCAATTCAGAAAATTTTACTGAAATTAAATGACGCATCCAGGGTTAAAAAGGTCAACTTCCCACCCCTATGTAATCCCTTTAACACGTGATCCAACTGTTTTTCACCCAAATACACTCTTTATCTCTCAAAAACCTCTCAAGAACAAGCTAGGATTTTCATAGAAGATCCAATTCCAATTAAGTTTCAAGTCAATCTTCACAAAATTACGAACTAAGGTATGCATAGTGTTCATTCATGGACTCTTTTCGTCCATGAAGCCCAAGAATCCCTTTTCAAAATTCAAGTTTATGGATTTTCTTATGAATTCCATGATTGGTCTGCTCTTGTTCATGTGGAAAATGAGAACTTGAATTCTACTCTATGTTGGGTGATAAATTCTATGTGGGTTACATTATTATGTATATACATTCATGCAAACCTATGATTAAACCCTTGAATGATTAAATTAGAATTGAACCATGATGTTTAATTATTGTACAATGATGTTTAGATGTACCGTGCCTATAATATATTTGATCAAATGACTTGATGAAGGAAAAGTGCCTAACTAGCATGATACATGTTTTGATGAAATGCTTCTATAAATGTATTATGGATTATGATGTTAGTTATATGTTCAAGTAAGCTACGCTTGGTCAGTTTCCTTCTTTCGAGTCCTGGGGGTACTCATATTTGAAACATTAGTTGTGTGACTAGAGTCATGTAATGTTTTCACGATACTCTCAGTCAAGCTATGATCCTTTAACTTCAAACACTCTTATGACTCAGGAAAATCTCCATGAACTCATGACCTCAGTTAGTTGTCAGATATCAGTAGTATTCTGTCGATCAACAGAAATTCAGAAGTTTATCTCATGTTTAGTTTAGTAAATCATGCTCAGTGTCCATTCATATGGGAGTAGAAATGAGCACCGTGTAGCATCCCAGGTACCATATTTAGGGCGTTACAACATACCTCTTATTCAGCCAACGACTATGCCATTCTCTATATTAGAGAGTTAGTTAGGTTGTATGGAGTCCTGTTGTCCATCATTTTAGATAGGGGTGCTCACTTTACCTCTCACTTTTGGAGAGATTTTCACAATGGTCTTGGTACCTATATTCGTCTCAGTATATCCTTTCACCCTCAGACATATGGTCAGATAGAGAGGACCATTTAGACCTTAAATGATATGTTGAGAGCTTATGTTATCTACTTTAAAGGTAGTTGGGATGATCACCCAGATGGCTCCATTTGAGGCACTTTATAGAAAGAGGTGTAGGTCTCCTATCGGGTGGTTTGAGGTAGGTGAGACTATGTTGATAGGGCCAAATTCAGAATTTGATGTATTGGATAAGGTTCGGCTAATTATAGAAAGGCTTAATACAACCTAAAGCCAACAAAAATCCTTTACAGATGTGAGGAGAGATCTTGAGTTTGAGTTTAGCAACTTAGTTTATTTAAAAATCACTCCCATGAAGAGAGTGAGGAGATTCGGCAAAAAGGGGAAGCTCAGTCCCTGATATGTAGGCCCTTTTAGGATCTTGAGTCATTTTGGAAAGGTAGCTTACGAGCGTGAGTTGCCTATAGATTTGGCATTATTCCAACAAGTGTTGCATGTGTCCTCTTTAAAGAAGTGTATCGGTGTTCCAATTGTCGTTGCTACTTTAGAAAGCATAGATATTCAGAATGCCCTTTTTTATAAAGAACTCCTAGTTGAAATATTTTATCGCCAGATTCGTAGACTAAGGAACAAAGAAGTTCCCTTGGTCAAAGTTCTTTGGAGGAATCAGTCCATTGAAGGATAAACTTGTGAAGCAGAAGTAGACATGAATACAAAATAACTTCACCTCTTAACTGTAAACTCAGACTCAGCTCAAGGTAATGGTTTTCCTTAGATTATCTATTTTCCATTCTTAGACCCAGTCATATGCTCATCTTTATGTTGTTGTATGCATTCATGAATCAGTTCAGTCAGTCACTAGTTATGTTATCATGTTTTCAATTATGCATGCTTAGTATATAACCTCAGTACTTCTATATTTCTTAGCTTAATAAGTCTCATTCGAGGATAAATATCCCCAAGGGAGAGATATTGTAAGACCCGGTAAGATCCTAGCTCGTTTCAGTTCACTCTTTCATGTTAAAGGGGGTACTTAGAATATTTCACTTAGTATTAAGACTTAGTCATTTATTAAAGACATTAATTTTTGATGAATTTATTGTTGATCTTCTCGACAATGGAAAGTTGATTCATGATTGGGGAAGTCAATAGTATATCTCGGTGAGTTTCAAAATTTTTGGGTAAGAGTAAAGATGAGTTTGTATGTCTAAAATAGAGGTAGCGCGCGTTTAGCCCATGGCACCTGCTCTAGTTTGGTGCTGGGGGAGCCCGCAATAGAGCCCACGACACTGATGTGTGAGCCTATGCTAATATATTGGAGGCTCTTCACTCTAAATAATTGTAATATCTTGAGTAACTTTCGTTGTTTTTGATTATTTTATTTTGATTTTGCAGTAAATATTGAGATACAGGGTAACCAAACAAAATGGAAGAAAAAAGGCTGAAATGTGAAGCAAATAAAAGACAACTATGGCTGACGACATTCATGATAAGTTGTCAGCCCAGTAATAAGAAATCAAAGACAACATCAGCCTTAACAGGAGATTATTTTCAGCTGAAAGAGTTGTCGACATTTTGTGATAGGCCATCAGGATGGTGATAAGGCGCCAAGGATATCGTCAGACATAGACATGATATGAGAATTGGAGCAGGAATGTGATGATGTTCTTGATGAACCATCAAAATCCTAATAATCCATCGTCGTCTTCGTCAGTCTTAGACAACAAGAACCAAAGGTGAAGAGGAGCTGACGACATCCGTGATAAGTCGTCAGACTCCTGATAAGCTATCACGGATGCCATCGTCTACGCCAAAAAAAAGTTGTAACCTTAATTTTGTTTCCATAATTAGGGTAAACTATTTAAAGCTTTGTATTAGGTATTTTAGGGGGATTCCAGACATTATTCGGCACTTTGAGTTTTGACAACGTACTCTAATATTTTCTCTCTCTACTCCTAGACTTTAATAACACAACTATTTTGAAAGATTATTATCAGTATTTTTGGGATTTTCCTTTGTGATCTAATCTATGATTCACTGGTTATTATTCATCTTTATAAGTTTATCTTTCAAATCATGAATTCGATTATGTGTTTTGTTCATTGCATCATGAGTGGCTAAACTCTCTTAACCTGAATTATGGGATCTATGGTTAGGTATTGATGAGGTGATAAGTATTGAAGATTCAACAGGTGGTAGGAACTCTTGATAATTCTGATGTTTTAATTAACATCTGCTTCTTGCAAATAGTAGACACACCTGCTGTGATTTTCTTGAGAAAGAAATCAAATATAGTAGGAAGTGAATTGTCAACAGGGACTCGGAAATACTTCATTTAATAATCAGCATTGTAACAAGGTTGGTTAACTTGAGGTAAAATCTGAGCAATGAACAGAAGTTCCCTAAGTTCAAGAGGATTAGTGAATTAAACGCTTAAGTAGGTCTAGAGACATTTAAGCATGACATTAATAAAGATAACTTACCATCCAACCCACAGTGAGAATCTTGAATCACCTTTAGTATCTATCATGTACCGAAAGCCCTAGTGAACATAATTCTGGTTTTTTCATAAACTCTTGATTACAAATACCAAAATTAAAGTGATGAGAGGTAAAGTTTTTGTTGGGGATAGTGCGTATCTAGATGATGCCCACTGATGGAGACAACATTCTGGGTGATGACTGAGCTATCCTAGTAGCAAGCATGGTGCAGTAGCTTCCCCTAAATTTCAGGGAAATCATTGTTGATGAGATAAAGATTAGAATGGTGAGAACTGAAACTGCTTATCCTTTCCCTTTCCTTATCACAGAGTTGTCCCGAGATGCTAATGTGCCAAAGATTGCAAGGGTTGATGATGATGTCCCTACCCAAAAAACTCACAACCCCATATGGTGTGATAAAAGTCATCCAGGACTAAGACTTCGTAGTGATGCAGAGGTAGCAGCAGACCCCCAGTTACAGATGCCGGTTCAGCACCTAATATGGAAGTGCAAGATTTTGAGACTGGGTAGCAAACTTTTTTAGCATAGGCAGGCTCAGTGCCTAAGAATGAACCCAATCTCTCAGCTCCTATAGCATCAACAAGATTTGCATTTCATCCGATCGATATCATAAAAGTGGACAAACAATCCAAATCGTTTAAGGCGCAGCTACATGCCTTTGCCAAACAGTTTACCGCTGTAGTAGACAAGAGAATCAAGGCTTCTCTTGAGCTTTTTGTGACTTTTCCTAGACGGGTTGCAGATTTAGAGAACAGATTTGATGCACAGGCAAAAGAAATGTCAGGGGATGATCTAGCTAAATTCAGAGAAGCTTTGAACAAGGTAAAAGCAGATGTTGGGGTATTACAACAGCACTAATTTATGGTGCCGACAGATCCGGCTATGCATGAATCAGAGTAAGAAATTCCAATGCTTGACCTAACTGGAGATTCATAAAAGAAAAACAAGAAGAAGGGGGAAAAGAAGGGCAAAGCTAAGAGAGAAGACCCTGACAGTGAGAAAGAAAAAAGAGTCAAAAAGAAGGCCAAAAAAGAGGAGTTGAAGAAAGAAAGAATGGAGTCCCTAGCGGACAATGAGAGATAGGAGGAGGCTTTGAAAGCCAGGGCTACAGGTGCCTCATCTAGCAGACCCCCTACTACTACAAGGCCAAAAGCTCCTAATGGAGAGAAGGTAGCAGATGATACAGCAGCAGGGTCAGAAAACCATGACCCCCAAGCTTGTGTTATTCTAAGTATAATTTAACCCTTAGTTTAGCTTTATTTTTAAGTTTAAGTTGAGAAAGTAGAGTAGGAAGTTGTTTCAACAATTTTTTGTAGATAATTAGGAGTAATATAGGTACTTGAGGAAGTTATCTTGTTTTGTGACTTTTGAGCACCTCTTCATTGATCTGAGTTTAGAACTATGTGAATTGCATTCATTTGTAACTGCGGTACATCTTTTTGTGCCATTAGTTTGGCAGGATGACGAATTTTGCTGAACAAATAGCATGAATTAGATAATTAGTGATATGTGATGTACTTGTGTGGTATGTGTGTGAAAGGTCTTACTCAGCTCCTGCTGTGTGCCGAATCTAGAACTTGCCCTCTTAGTCCTGCCTAGGTTGTAAGATAGGGGTTAGGTAAGGATTATAGGCCATGTTTGATTGTAACCCACTTTTAGCCTAAATGACCTTCCCAATGTGAATAATATCCCTTGATCCCTGATATGAGCCTATATGCATATTTCTTTTTGTGAAACCTCTAACCTTCCCGTTTACCTCACAATAAACCTGTTTTGGCCCTGGTCCTCCTTGGATACTGTGCACCTTGACTTGGACAAATAGCCTAAGTTAAGGGTGGCTATTATAGGGGTGCATGATGCAAAATGAGCATGAAGAAAGGTACAATAAGAGAAAAGAATAAAATTTGGGTGTGGTGAAAAAGGAAAAAGAAAAGAGAAAGTTGTGTTAAAGATGATAAAAAGATAATATGATGATTGAAAAGACCGCATCCATCTTGATCATGTGTGATCAATAAAGGAGAGGAAGAAAAGAAGGTTGATAAGTGAAACCCTAAGAGTTTAGTATAGTGTCAAGGAGGCATAGTCACTCTAAGATATGCATGAATACCATACCAGCCCTGACATACGTTACAAGCTTAAGAAAATTCCTATAGTGATCCTAACTGACCTGTCTGAAGACTTGGGTACTTACTAAAAGGGCAAGCGTATGGCATTTGACATGCAGTGTTTGGAACTTCACTCTGAGAGTGAGTCTTGTAATTGTCCCTATGTTTATGTATGTGAATTCTGATATGAGTGAAAAAGAGATCTCTTTGCTTTGAGGGAACACTGGGTATGTTGCTAGTCACTAACTTGTTCAGATAGTGTGATCTTGGTATGGCATGGTTGTTATTGCTGAATTTTTGCCACATCTTGATTCTTTTGAGTAGCATGGGTGTTCTTCAAAATATCAACAGTGAGTTTTAAATTGACTGACCTTGGAGATGGTGAATGTATTTTGAACTAATATGAGTAGTTAGCTACCAAATTATGCTTTGTATTCTCTTAGTTATGTCATGCTTGCTTGAGGACAAGCAATTGTTTAAATTGAGGGTGTTGATGTGTGAGCCTATGCTAACACATTTGAGGCTTTTAACTCTAAATAATTGCAGGATCTTGAGCAACTTTAGTTGTTTTTGATTAGTTTACTTCGATTTTGCAGTAAATGTTGAGATGCAGCGGAACCAAAAATAATGGAAGCAAAAAGGTTGAAATGTGAAGCAAATAAAAGACAAGTATGGATGACGACATTCATGATAAGTTGTTTGCCCAGTGATAAGCTATCAAATACAAAGTCAGCCTTAAATAGGAGATGAGTTTCAGATGGAAGAGTTGATGACATTTTGTGATAGGTCGTCAGGATGGTGATAAGGTTTCAAGGATATTGTCAAACATAGATAGGACATGAGAATTGGAGCAGGAATGTGATGATGTTCTTGATAAGCTATCAAAATCCTGATAAGCCATTATCATCGTCATCAGTCTTAGATAGCAAGAGCCAAAGTGAAGAGGAGCTGATGATATCCATGATAAGTCGTCAAACTCCTGATAAGCTATCACGGATGTCGTGGTCTATTTCGAGGAAAAGCTGTAACCTTGATTTTGTTTCCATAATTCGGGTAAACTATTTAAAGCTTTGTTATAGGGTTTTCTAAGTGGATTATAGAAATTATTCGACACTTTGAGTTTTGACAACATACTCTAATATTTTCTCTGTCAACTCCTAGACTTTAACAACACAACTATTTTGAGAGATTATTATCAGTATATTTGGGATTTTTCTTTGTGATATAATCTATGATTAACTGGTTATTATTCATCTCTATAATTTTATCTTTCAAATCATGAATTCGATTATCTAGTATTAAAGTTATGATTTTTACATGTTCCCATGAATTTTACCTATGAAATTTCATGAATCTCGAGTTTATATCATGTTTCCTGGAAATATTTTTTGTTATTAAACCCAACATTTTTTGAATGATTCTTGTTCGCTGATTTATGCCTTAATTGGTGATTTTTATGTTAAAATTATGTTATCTTTACATGTTAATATTATTCTCATGTTTAAACCATGAATTGCAACTGTTTGCTGAAATGCCTAAGAGTTGAATTTTGAACAAGGTCTATCTATTATGCTTTTAAAGTTTTGGTATGCTTTAAGTTTTGGTATTCCTGGGGTTAGGAATACTTAAAAAACTTAGTTGTTTACTTAGTTTTCTGTATTTTTTAGAATTTCTTTGTATATATTAGAGTATTATCAGTTCAATCAGTGCCTCATATTAGTAAGCTCAGTTCAGTCCAATAATTAGAGTCAGTTTAGTTAGGAGTAAATTTAGCATTGAGTGAACCAAGGGATAGGGGGATCGCCTGCCAGTTGAAGTTCTAACCTCTAGTAGCAGTACCTGCATTCCAAAACTATGTAGCTAGCATAGGTTGAGATGTCAACCTATCAGTTAAGGGTTTACGTATATATCACTAGAGGACCTACCAGTAGAGGATGATGCTTAGTCCTTCTGGACAACATTTTAGTGGATCCACACAGCCAATATTAGTACCCGTAGAACGGTACGGACATCCTTCCAACTGGGGTCACAGGTTGGACCCCTTTTAGCTCATATTGGGGAATGTTCGTTAGATGATAGCTCCTATAGTCTCAGTCCCATATTCTGTTCAAATTTTAGTTCTCAGGCTTGCTTGACCCGGGCATATAATTATTAGTTTTACAGAATCAGTATATCAGTACTTCGATTTACAAATTATCCCCATGCTATATGCCTGGTTATGCATTCTCAGATTTTACAGCTTCCTCATATACTATACCTCAGTATCTCATGCTATTTATTTAGTCAGTTATTGTTCATGCATATGAGCTATGAATATCACCCTAACCTTATTTAGCATACCAGTACATTCAAAGTACTAACCGCATACTCATTTCCTATACTATGATTTCTCATATCATATGTTCGGATGCTTAGGTACCCAACTGCACTTAGATACTCCACCTCATCAGTAGCAGTAGCAGTGGTGAGTCGTTGTATTTTGAGGACCGATTATGTTGATTTTAGTATCTTAGTTTTAGCAGTCAGTCGAAGTTAGTTGGGGATTAGTCCCATCAACTCCATAGTCATTTAGTTAGACGCTTTCAGATACTTGCATGCAATTAGTCAGTTATCAGTTATTATGGACAGTCTTTTCAGTAATGTTTTCAAACATTTGTTTTCAGGCTTGTCGTCTCAAAGATTATTTTAATATTTTCAAAAACCTTATGGTGTTTCCAGTTAAATTCTGCACATATTCTATGTTATTTTATTAGGTGCTCACAGCAGGTACCATGGGTTAGCTAGTGGTCCTTCAAGGCTGTAGGCACCGTGTGGAGCACGGGGTGTAATCTTAGGGTGTTACAGTTGGTTTTTCCTAAACTGCATGGGTTTATTGAAAATGTTTTGAGTATGGTTTAAATTTATGGAATCATAACGAATATGCATTATAAACCCTTTTGACGATAATGTTTGGTCTTGAGTCTTTCCCTTAAATTTGATTTTCATTCATATATATGTATGTATGTGTTTGGAGTTTGAAAAGTGAATGGAGAGCATGAATATTTGTAATCCCTTTCTAGTTATAACCCTTTTGATTTTCACATGTTATGAATTGATAAATTTCACCTTTTGAAGCATAGTGTAAATGTTTCTTGCCTATTGTTAAATGATTTGAGATTGATTGTTAATTGAAGAGATGGTGTTTTACTTGTTGATAAATGTTGAAGACATTCATTGAAAAAATTGTATGGTTTACTACAAAGTAAGTAACCACCCCATGTTTACGAATTGAAAGATATGAATCTTTGTGTCTGTTATATATTTTGAAATACAAATTCTATTGCATTGTTTAAATGATTTGGGTGTTCAAAATAACATATTTGAATGAAAAAACTATAACATGATATTGTAGGGCTTATACGACTTGCAAGTCTTGGTATGACGATATCAAATCAGACAAATGCCATAATAGACTTAGACTTTACTAGACTACAAACTTTTTCAAACATTTGACCTCTTTACAGAAAGATACATGACTTAAAATGCTAAAAATTGTCTTAAAGAGAGTTAGATGGTTTTCCGAAGATGGCATGAGTTCATGTAACTTAACACCAGAAACCAAGTTTTTCCAATTTGGGTGATATAATTGGATAAGGCCAATGCATACTTATTCTTGAGACACTAGTATGCTAGACTAGTATGTAGGACCCCTATCCTTGTGGAAAACTTTGATGTAAGGGCTTAGCAGATGAGTTAATGGTGGACACATATAACCCATGGGTACTAGACTTGTAGGGTGTACCATCTAGCTTAAAAGTATGATAAAGAGTGAATCGTGATTTCAGAGAATTGTTTCAAAGTCTTTAAGGTATGCCCATGTGTTTTCCTATATCGTATGTAAACTGTTTTATGAATTGCTCTAACTTATGTTGTATAAAAGTACCTTATTTGGGATTGCTCTGCGTACCAGTACATTTTTATTGACCCCCTATATTTTTTTATCTGAGGTAGAGTCTCGGGGTCCCACTAAGTAGTAGATTATTTGTGCAAAATTTGTAGTTGGTGAGCCTCCCTTATTTAAGAAGGCCTTGGTTATTGGACAATGCTATTTTATTTTTGTTTTATTGTCCGACTAGGGCCTTGTCCTAGTATTTCGACAGATGTTAGTTTTTGTATTGCTAGAGATTTCGCAGACTATTCTAATGTAGTTTCGAATGTTTATCAATTAAATTTCGTATTGATCAGTTGAACTAAGAAAATGAACATGAGTAAATTTTATCTTTTTTTTTGCTTTTACTCGTGGTATGAATGGTGTGCATAAATGCCAGATAGAAATAGGCACTCGGGCCTTTATGGTTTGGAATGCTCATCACGGCCAAGGCCTCATCTCGAGCTGTGACAAACTTGGTATCAGAGCCAGGTTCATGGTCCTAGGTTGTTTACGAAATTGCATTGAGTAGAGTCTTGTTTATGGGTGTATAGTATGGCACAATTATAAGTAGGAAGCTATTAGACATTTAGGAATATATCTCTTTTCTTTATGTTCTAGTTCATGCTATGGAGTCAGAATATTCCTCTTGCATACTCTAGTTTGTGCTATAGCGTCGTTCATATGAAATTGTAACACCCCGAAAATGGGTTCCGAAGCGTCACATGGTGCTTGAGGCTACGAGTTGCCCCAAGATAACCCTTTGAGCCATTTTCATTCAGTTTAACGTGAATCAACGGGGTTTCCATAAATAACCCTCAAATATCAACAGAGTAATCATCATCCAAGAATAAAAGAATTTCATAAAGATAACAAAATACGACTTATTTGTCAACTCCCAACATCTATACTAGTCTGACAAGCCTCTAAGAAAATCAATAAAACTAGGGAGCCATTGAGACATGCCCTAACTGACTCATACTGAGTTATCAAATGTAAACAATTCCGTGAAACCAACATGAGACATCACATCCTCGGAACATGAGGACTCACCACAACAGAGGATGTAGAACAGTCTACCCAAAGAATAACTGTCGAACCTGGAACTAAGCACCTGAACCTACATTCGGAGAAAATGCAGCCCACATCCAAAGAAGTGGGTCAGTACCATGGAAAGAAACCGAGTATATGGGGGTGTATGCAGTTGTATAAACATAATCATCATAAATATTTATAAGAAACATGCAGGATGTATAAAGACTCACATAGCCCGAAGAAAATCATCATAATCATGAGAGGATGAAATAAGTACAATAACACATGTGAGTCATCATATAATTTGTCAATCACTTTCAGTTCATCAAGAATATCAGTTCTCATAATGTAAATATCATTTAAATCTTTCAAAAGAATAACTTTCACAATTCCACTTTCAAATCACTTCACCATTCACTATAGACACAAGGAAACAAACACACACAGGGAGATCCTATAACTGATATAAACCATGTGAGCCACATGGAGTCCAACGTCCAACCCAAGTTGTGGAGAGCCATCCTATCTTTTCCATCAGAGTAGGACTATTGATATCAAATCCACACAAACTAGTGATCATTATATAAATCAGCCTCAGGCTCACTCCTACGGGGGCACATACTTCTAGGGAAGTAAGGTCGCTTTATACCTCCCATTCGGTGCTAAAGATTTCTCCCAGACTTAGCTCAGATCATTTCAAAGACAATCCATAACAAAACAATTTCAGTAATATATAAATGTACATCGGCAGCCATCATGCTTCTCATCTATCAAAATCAACCACGTTGTGCATTTCTTTTACACTCGAGTTCAAAACAACTACATTATGACCAAAAGGTCAAATCATTCAAAATATCTCAAGTATTCAACATCAACATGCTTATAACATACACTTTCTCAAACAAAAAATTTCAATGGGGATTCACTCCCCGAATATCAAAATCATGATAAATATCGTTCAAGATTCATGCTTTATATCTCCACACATGTAAATTCATCTTTAAAAATCATAAACATCAAGATTTCATAATAATCATCATAAGATATGAGTTCATGCTTCAAATTAAGAAAATTCAAATAAAAATTGAGCCTTTGTAAAGAAACTTACTTTTGGGCACAAGAATGAAAGAGAGTTCTTGTTGAAAAACCCCACATACCTTGAATGATGAACTTTAGATAGATACTCATTTTTGAGATGTTAATCGTGCCTTTGAATGATGGTTCTTGGATTTATTGAACTAGGAACTTTGAATCTTGAATAAATTTGCAAAATTAATGGTAAACTTTGGTGGTTCTTGAAGTTCTTGAACTAGAAACTTGGAATCTTGAATAAATTTGCAGAATTAATGGTGCACTTTGGAGGTTCTCGAAGTTGGATGTAGGAGCTTAGGGTTTTCTTTTTGAGGGAATTTGATGAAATATAACATATAATTCTTCTAATAGGCTTTAATATAGGGTCTCTATGGATTTTGGGTGAGGGAGAATGACCAAAACGCCCCTAAAAATCAAATAATTCTCGAATCTGTCCTTTGGTGGACTGTTTTGATAGTCTGAAGTAGATCAACTATAACGTTTTACTCCAATATCCAAATTGGATGAATCCAATTTCATTAGAAAGAGGATTCTCATATATTTCCGTTGATATATAGTATGTCACACAGATCATTGTGTAAGAGGAGTTATGATCGTTTGAAGTTGACCCAAAAATTCTCTTTTGATAGGCTGAAGTAGATCGACCATAACTTTTTGCTCCGATAGACAAATTGGATGAAAACAATTTCATTGGAAAGAGGACTCGCAAAGATTTCCGTTGATCTATAGTAGATCATCCAGATCATTATGTACAAGGATTTATGATCATTTAAAGTTGGAGCAAAAATACGTCAGGCCTTAGTACTTTTTCCTGCATGTTTTACTGTTCACTACTATTCACGGTTCCAACGGAATATTCATAACTCGTCGCTCGGGTGTCTGTTTTAGATGATCCACATACCGTTGGAAATATTATTCGATATT
This sequence comes from Capsicum annuum, assembly GCF_002878395.1. Lineage (NCBI taxonomy): Eukaryota > Viridiplantae > Streptophyta > Magnoliopsida > Solanales > Solanaceae > Capsicum > Capsicum annuum. Next base: position 383,094 of record NW_025856554.1, read on the forward strand.
CTACACAATGATGTGTCATAATCTGAGACATTCAACACGGAAAAATTTATAATTCATTCTAGAAGGTAGAACCCAGCACATTTATGCACAAAATTTCCCGGGGTATTACATCATCCCCCCCTGGAAACATTCATCATCGAATGATGCTAGACATGCCAACATTAGATAGGGAATAGAGAATACAGCTGAAACCATTCGTTAGACTCATCACCACATCGCTTCTCACTCCATAGAATGCATAAATTCAAGAAACTACAGCTGTACACATAATAAATGACAGCTGAACTACTCCAACTTTTATCAAAAGTGGATGATTTGGGAAAGAATGGTACCTTCAGCTTGATCGGAGTTCAGAAAAACAGGTACGGGTACTTGGATCGCATATCCGCCTCAGCTTTCCAAGTTGCACCCTCAGCAGATTGGTTTCGCCACAACACCTTGACTAAGGAAATTTCTTTGTTCCTTAGTCTTCGGACACTGAAATCAAGAATCTAAATAGGAATCTCATCAAAAGAAAGATTTTCTTGAATGTCAGCACTCACAGAGGAATCCAATACCACAACATCGCTAATATGTTTTCTAAGCATAGAGACAAGGAATATTGGATGAACAGAGGACAACTCGAAAGGCAACTCGACCTCATAAGCTACCTTACCAACACGGCTAAGAATTTTGTAAGGATCAACATAACGAGGACTAAGCTTCCCCTTCTTTTCGAATCTCTACACCCCCCTCATGGGTGAAATTTTTAGATACACTAGGTCACCAACTTCAAACTCAAGGTCTCTCCTTCTAACATCCGCATATGACTTCTGACGACGCTGCACAGTTTTCAACCTTTCCCTAATCAACTTAACTTTTCCGTAGCCTCAAATACCGAATCTGGACCACTCACACATGTTTCATCCACCTCGAACCAACCTATGGGTGATCTACACTTCCTCCCATATAAGGCTTCAAATGGAATCATGCCAATACAAGAGTGGAAATTGTTATTGTAAGGAAACTCTATCAATGGTAAGTGATCATCCCAACTCCCCTTAAAGTCAAGTGCACAAGCTCTCAACATATCCTCTAAAGTCTAGATGGTCCTGTCAGCCTAACCATCGGTCTTTGGATGAAAAGCAGAACTCAAAAGCACTTGGGTACCAAGGCCCTTCTGTAAAGCTTTCCAAAATTACGAAGTGAACTGAGTACCCCTATCCGAAATGATAGACAAGGGAACTCCATGCAATCTGACTAGCTCTCGGATATACAATCTAGCATAATCCTCAGCATTATATGAAGTATGAACAGGCAAGAAATGAGAAGACTTAGTCAACCTATCAACCAAAACCCAAATGGAATCATGATGGCATCGGGAAGGAGGTAAACCAATCACAAAGTCCATATTTATCTCTTCCCACTTTCAGGTGGGAATACTAAACTCTTGCATCATACCACCAGGTCTTTGGTGTTCAACCTTAAACTTTTGGCATATTGCACACTTAGCTACAAATGCTGCTATATCTTTCTTCATGCCACTCCACAAATAGATTTCCCACAAGTCTCGGTACATCTTGGTGGCACCAGAATGAATAGAATATCGCGACCCATGCACTTTATCCATAATCCTCTATCTCAGATCATCAACATTCGGGACACATAATCTACCCTGCAATCTCAACACACCATCTCCCCCTTAGGAGAAAATCTCTACTTTTTTGTCCTTGACTGACTCCTTCAGTCTGACCAAACTAGCATCTAAGTATTGCTTTTCTTTCACTTCTGAAACCAAGGAGGATTCGAAACTCCACTGAACCCCTATACTACCTTCAATAGAGTCAAACAACCTAACCCCCAATCTAGTTGAACGATGTACATCACGAGCCAACTCTTTCTTACCTTTTACCACATGCAAAACACTACCCATGGACACTCTACTTAGGGCATCTGCCATAATATTGGCCTTATTCGGATGGTACAGCACACTCATATCATAGTTCATTAAGTATTCTTACCATCGTCTCTGCCTAAGATTCAATTCTCTCTAGGTAAACACATATTTTAGACTCTTATGATCAGTGAAAATATCAACATGGACACCACACAAATAGTGTCTCCAGATTTTAAAAGCAAACACAACAGCAGCCAATTCATGGTCATGGGTAGGGTAATTTTTCTCATGGGGTTTCAACTTTCTAGAAGCATAAGCTATCACCTTACCCATCTGCATCAATACACAACCCAAGCCAACTCTTGAAGCATCACAGTACACCACAAAACCATCAACACCATCAGGAAAAGTCAAAATAGGGGCTGAAGTGAGTCGAGTCTTTAACTCCTAAAAACTCTTCTCATAAGATTCGAACCACAAGAACTTCACTTTATTTTGGGTCAACTGAGTCATAGGAGATGCTATAGAGAAGAAACCCTCAAAAAAATGGCGGTAATAGCCAGCTAGGCCAATTTCTAACAGCTTCAGTCTTTTGGGGATCAACTCTAATACCCTTGAAAGAAATGATATAACCCAGAAAAGCTATTGACCTTAGCCAAAACTCACAGTTACTGAACTTGGCAAGCAACTTGTGATCTCTAAGGGTTTGCAAGATAGTTCGGAGATAATTAGAATGTTCATCCTCGCTACGGGAGTACACCAGTATATCATCGATGAACACTATTACAAACATATCCAAATATGGTCTAAACACTCTATTCATGAGGTCCATGAAAGCTGCTAGGGCACTAGTTAACCCGAAAGACATACAAGAAACTCAAAATGGCCACAACTAGTTTGGAAAGTAGTTTTTGGGATGTCACACTCCCTAACTTTGAGTTGTTGATAGCCGAAACGAAGGTCTATCTTTCAGAAATAACTTGCACCTTGCAATTGGCCAAACAAATCATTTATTCTCAGAAAGAGGTACTTATTTTTTACGGTGACTTTATTCAGTTAGCGGTAATCAATGCACATACGCAAAGATCCATCTTTATTTCTTACAAACAACATAGGAGCACCCCATGGAGAAACACTTCAAGCATGATAGACTTCTGAAAGAAAGAATCACACTTTTTCCTAAACCGTCTTATAGCCTCTTGCTCATAGATGTGGCACGCTACACATCAATGATTAAGACTCTACTTGATGTGGCTTGTCAGACTCCCTAAGACACCTTAAAACCTTAGGCTCTAACACCAAGTTTGTAACGCCACAAAAATAGGTTTCAGAGCGTCACACGGTGCTTGAGGCTACGACTAGCCCCAAGCTAACCCTTTGAGCCATTTTTATTCAGTTCAACACGAATCAACGGGGTTTCCATAAATAACCCTCAAATATCAATAGAGTAATCATTATCCAAGAATAAAAGAATTTCAGAAAGATAACAAAATATGACTTATTAGTTAACTCCTAACATCTATACTAGTCTGACAAGCTTCTAATAAAATCAATAAAACTAGCGAGCCATTGAGACATGCCCCAACTGACTCATACTTAGTTATCATATTTAAACAATTCCATAAAACCAATATCAGACATCACATCCTCAGAACATGAGGACTCACCACAGTAGAAGAAGTAGAACAGCATCCCTGAAGAATCACTGTCAAACCTGGAACTGAGCACCTGAACCTACATTCCGGGAAAAGACAGCCCACATCCGAAGATGTGGGTCAGTACCATGGAAAGAAAATGAGTATATGGGGGGGGGAGGGGGTGCAGTTGTATAAACATCATCATCATAAATATTTATAAGAAATCTGCAAGATGTATGAAAGACTCACATAGCCCGAAGAAAATCATCATAATCATGAGAGGATGAAATAAGTACAATAACACATGTGAGTCATCATATAATTTGTCAATCACTTTCAGTTCATAAAGAATATCAATTCTCATAATGTAAATATCATTTAAATCTTTCAAAAGAATAACTTTCAGAATTCCACTTTCAAATCACTTCACCATTCACCATAGACACAAGGAAACACACACACACTGGGAGATCCTATAACTGACATAAACCATGTGAACCACATGGAGTCCAATGTCCAACCCACGTTAGGGAGATCCGTCCTATCCTTGCCATCGGAGTAGGACTATTGATATCACTATATAAATCAGCCTCAGGCTCAAGCCTACGGGGGCTCGTAGTTCTTGGGAAGTAAGGTCGCTTTATACCTCCCACTCGGTGCTAAAGATTTCTCCCGGACATAGCTCAGATCATTTCAAAGACAATCCACAACAAAACAATTTCAGTAATACAGAAATATACATCGGGAGCCACCAAGCTTCCCATCTATCAAAATCAACCACGTTGTGGATTTCTTTCACACTCGAGTTCAAAACAACTCCATTAATACCAAAAGGTCAAATCATTCAAAATATCTCAAGTATTCAACATCAACGAGCCTATAACTCACAGTTTCTCAATAAAAACATAATTTTCAATGGGGATTAACGACCCAAATATTAAAATCATGATAAATATCATTCAAGATTCATGATTTATATCTCCACACATGCAAATTCATCTTTCAAAATCATAAACATCAAGATTTCATAATAATCACCATAAGATATGGGTTCATGCTTCAAATTCGTAAAATTCAAATAAAAATCATGCCTTTAGAAAGAAAATTACTTTTGGGCACAAGAATGAAAGAGAGTTCTTGTTGAAAACCCCCACATACCTTGAATGATGAACTTTAGATAGATACTCATTTTTGAGATGTTAACCGTGCCTTTGAATGATGGTTCTTGGATTTCTTGAACTAGGAACTTGGAATCTTGAATAAATTTGCAAAATTAATGGTAAACTTTGGTGGTTCTTGAAGTTCTTGAACTAGAAACTTGGAATCTTGAATAAATTTGCAGAATTAATGGTGAACTTTGGAGGTTTTTAAAGTTGGATGTAGGAGCTTAGGGTTTTCTTTTTGAGGGAATTTGATGAAATATAACATATAATTCTTCTAATAGGCTTTAATATAGGGTCTCGATGGATTTTGGGTGAGGGAGAATGACCAAAACGCCCCTAAAAATCAAATAATTCTCGAATCTGTCCTTTGATGGACTGTTTTGATAGTCTGAAGTAGATCAACTATAACGTTTTACTCCGATATCCAAATTGGATGAATCCAATTTCATTAGAAAGAGGATTCTCATATCTTTCCGTTGATATATAGTATGTCACACAGATCGTTGTGTAAGAGGAGTTATGATCGTTTGAAGTTGACCCAAAAATTCTCTTTTGATAGGCTGAAGTAGATCAACCATAACTTTTTGCTCCGATAGACAAATTGGATGAAAACAATTTCATTGGAAAGAGGACTCGTAGATATTTCCATTGATATATAGTAGATCAACTAGGTTATTATTTACAAGGAGTTATGATCGTTTAAAGTTGGAGCAAAAATATGCTAGGCCTCAGTACTTTTTCCTTCACATTTTACTGTTCACTACTATTCACGGTTCGATCGGAATATTCATAACTCATCCCTCGGGTGTCCGTTTTGGATGATCCACATATCGTTGGAAAGATTATTTGATACTCTACGCAATGGTGGGTCATAATCTAAGAAATTCTGCAAGGAAAAATTTATAATTCATTCTAGAAGATAGAATCCAACATGTTTACACGTAAAATTTCAACAAAAAATTTCCCGGGGTATTTTAGAAATTGTGTCCCAATTCTTTCCTTACTCTTATGTTCTTAGATATGTCTCATTGTTGAGGAAATTTAAGTGCAGAATCTTAAAGTCTAAATAATGTGGTTCTTACTAATTGATTCATAAACGGTTATGAAATTGCACAAGGACTTGAAAGGAGTCCTAAGTTCTTTAAGGTGTATTTATTTAAGCATATACCCCTTCTACATCAATCATGTATTTGAGCCTGAGGTATGAAGTGTATCAGTCCCCTTCAAGATTTTTGTTGCAGATGTCATGCTTAAGGATAGTGATATATGTTAGAATGTTGGAACAATATTTTCACCCAAGTCGTACCATTGCTAAGGTGTCATACCCTATTGGTAGTAAGATGATCCCAAAGTTTGTGATATGACATCACAGGCTTTGAATTTAGAATGAGGGTGACTTTTGTGTAAGGAAGATAGTTTAGTTGTATAACCAATGATTGAGGGATTGGTTCTCATTTGATAGTGATAGACTAATGTGGTAGCAATATTTGTTGATTGTATGTTAGTCTATTGAGGAAGTGTTTGGCTATGATATTGTCTATTCAAAATAGGGAAGGAGCCTAGAGTGGATAGTTATGATGTTTATAGAAATCCATTATAGGTTGTGAATGGAAATGGTTAGATTAGACAATAATTTAATGGTATAGACTCAATGTTGTATATGGAATTTTGAAGGTAGTTTTGATGTATGCATGGGTAAGTAAATATGATGTGAGAAAGTAGGATATGTTAATAGATGGTAATGGGTGATATTATAAAATTAAGATTTTCTATCTTTATTATGTGACTTTACCCCCTTGATTGTCTTTCTCTTGTAGTTGTAAACAAGTAATACATGGGAGAAGGTAGGTAGTATATTTTGACGTGTAGTAGTAATGTTATGGAGAGGATTATCCCATTTGTCCATCGAAATGAACTGTCCCACCGCAACGTCCCACACTAGGCTACTCCCAAGCCTCTCTGGCATGCCTTGGTCAATTTTTATCCCAAAAATACCAAAGCCACGAGCTCACTCCTGGGCCTGCAGGCGGCCGTACACCGACTTTTCCTAAAAATGACCAGTTCATACAGTTTTGCCCATTTAACCACACAAATAGACTGTTTGACCCCAACGGCCCATATTAGTCCACTCCTAAGCCTCCCTGTCATGCCTCGATAGATTTGTAAACCAAAACTGCCTGATACACGGGTGCATCTCTGGGCCCGTAGGTGGTCGTACACCAACTTAGCCTAAAATCAGTTGTTTCGCCCATTTGACCACCCAAATAGACCATCCGACCTAATGAGCCATAGTTGAGTAAAATAAGAGACTCAGGTTGATATTTCTATTCTGACGTAACTCTTGGTTACATGCACGGGATGTAAAGGACCTGAAAAAAAATTTTAAGTGTTGGGAGACTTAGGCATATTTTAAGCCTCTTAACTTCAAAGATTTTAAAATTGGTCTGCTCAAACCTGAGGCATAGATTTTTGAGTTTATTATTGTTTGGGGGTGTAAGGAGCATGTCTCGAGGAAGTTTCAAATTTTTCGGACGAGGGTTGGATCATGTTTTGATTTCAATTCCACAACCTCACCGTGACAGTGACGCATCGAGGTGGTAATAGTGGTGAGTCCTTCACCGCATCATGGTGACCTTGTCATTACTGTTCCAGCCATGAATTTAATTTCCAGAAGGGCAATGTAGTCTTTATCTCTCATTCCAATTCATAAATGGATGAAGCATATCATCAGTTAAGGAAAATATTGTTCATTAGTATAGTTTATGGCATGCTTCAATATTTGGTGTTGCTAGACTTTAGGCTTTAACTATAGATATGGATTATGGTGATAAAATAGTAATTTAAGATTTATGATGCATGTTTTGTGGGAGTAAGTAGTAGGCTTGATTTGCTGTATACAATAGCCGAGATTGGCACCTTGTGGAATAGTAAGTGGACAATTGTGATTTATATGCATACGTGGGAAAAAATGATGAATTATGGTTGAATCATTAAGTAGTTAAGAGCATGAGTATATAGGAATAAGTTGAACCCCAGGTAGCATATGATTAAATAAGGTTTTATATGTATAAGCGTCACGTGTACCTAGTTCATGTTCTTGAATTTTGTAGTAAGGAGAAGTTTGGGGTGTTGTTGTATGGTGTTCGTATTAGTTAAATTAAGGAAATATGGATAGGAAAAATATGACTTCAGAATAGTTTTACAAATTTTGTTAAGATTAAAAGTATGCGGGTAAAGGTCTAGTGTTTGCGTGTAAAGTAGTGAAGAATAATTTATTATGTGATAAGGAGTGTGGATGTGTATGCTCACTAGAGTGGAAGCGATAGGATGATAGCTATAGAGGCTAGCAAAATTTAAGAGTAGCATTTTTAGAAAGCAATGCCTTCAGAGTATAGTTTATTAGGGGGAGTTTAGCGGTTACGTGTATGGCGATACCCATTTGTGTTGAGTGTTGTGCTCATAGATTTAGTAAGAAGAAATTTCCTCAATTCTAGGATTGTGAATTTGATCTAAGAGGGAGATGGCAAATTAAGATAGTTCCTGAATTTTCTTAAGGTGTCCAGTTTTAGGAAGGAGTCATGACAAAATCTATTCCTATTCAAACAAGCTCCTCCTATTTTAATTCAATGAGGATATTATACCAATGTCTTATATATTGAAGTTGTTCTTATGCCCAAGGTCTGATTTATCTATGCAACTTATATTATGATCTGACCGCCAAACTCGAAGCAATGATGTCTCAGTAAACCAATCTTTCAAGTATTCAAGACATATGCTATATTTCTCATGATCAATAAAAATTCTTGTCTCAAATAATGCTTGGACCTAAGAAATATGTTTCTATATGTCACCGAATAATCCTATGTTGGATTTAGCTAAACCGATAAAGTTTATGCAAACTCATGGCTATCGCAGCTCTAAAAATAAGTAGCAATAGCCTCAAGTGGTAATCCTTGTCTCAGTCATTGACCCCTGGAGTTCCGCCTTCACGTTATACCACTCATAATATATGCTCACATATTTCTCACTGTGCCCCATCCTAGGCACTCATTTTGTGTAAGTTTACATCCGATCGACTCTCTAATTATGATCTAGACACTTTATATATGGAGCACTTCATGTCTATTATATTGTATTTTCATCTCATATCCCACCTTGAGTATTGTAATAAGTATATGTTATAATCAAATAGTGTTACTCTTTTTCTTGATGCATATGATCGGGTCCCTCAATGACCCTCCGAATGATAGTATGATAGTTGTTATGGAAGAGTAGTAGTGACTTAGGAAGGGGGAGTAGATGTTCTTAATTGTGAAAATTTTTATTTGATCTCTTTAGCTAAGGTTATTGGTGATGGGGGAAAGGAGAGGATGGACTTTCATTATGAGAAATAGTTAAGAAGGAGATATATGGCAAAAATCTCAGTGAAAGTGATTGAATTTGCTGGTCTTAGTGAGGGAAATCCATGAAGTTGGGGTAGTAATTATAGGCTTGAATGTTGTGATTGATGAAAACACAACCTGTGTACTATGTGGTTAGTATTCCCTGAATTAAAACTCAAGTTTGTCTGATGGTAGTGATAAGGTGAAGTAATACTCTTATATGGGGTCCCATTGATTTAGCTAGCACCTCTTTCTCCGATTTAGGTTTCAATATAGAAGAACTATGTACCAAAACTCTTGTGGTTAGATGTGTAATGGAAGAATCATAATTTGGATACGATGAAGTATGTTATTTAATGTTAGGGCATAGCCGAGTAGTGTCTCTAAGTTTAAGTCTATTCATTGTATCATGTAAAGTAGAGAATGCCTCTATCTCTATCTTCTGTGAAACCTTATTTCATGATTAGTACCAATGTAAATCAATCCTAGTATCACCAAATAAACACATGCATTACGTTGTGATGATTATGATTCATAGAATTCACATGCAAGCTCATCCCTATGTAAATTCTCATTACCTCACGCTTCGTGCTTACACATTTCACTAGGGGTTATCATGAAGCTCATTTGATGACTTTGCATATTTTTTTGAGGAAAAACATATTCAATGCAATATTACATTCTTTATTCTACACTTTTAGAGCATCAAAAATTCCCTACCCATCATCATTCAGGGATGAATGATCCCAAGGGGGAGACAATGTAACACCCCGCATTTTCAAGCATGAAATCAAACCATCGTTTCTATGTTTGTAAACTCAAATCCCATGATTTATATTTAAATTCATATGTCATTATCTTTATCATAGTGTGTGAAGTAATTTTGAGGTGGAAAATATTCATAGAAATCACATAGAGCAAAGTTGAGATAAGAATCTTTGATTCATCCACAGTTTGGTGTTCAATTCAACAAGGGTCAACTTTGAATGTGTATAACTTTTGATATATTTTGAATTTTTTAGCTAAAGACCCACCAAATTGTATATAATTGAGTCAGCTTTCCAATGATACGACCCACCTTAATCTGATACCCGAGCAAAAATTTATGATCATTTCTATCAAACCTTGTAAGCCACTGCGATAGTGGTGCATCGCGGTGAGCTCCAAAATTGGGTTTCAGTTGCAAATCTTAACTCCAAGGTGCAATCTTGTCTTTTCCCTACATCCCCAAGTCGTGATAACAACTGATTAAAACATTTTTAGGGCATAATATACTCAAAATCCTCTCAAAACAAGACCCTAAACTTTCCTCCAAAAGATCAAGAATCCATCTTTAAGTTCAAGATTTCCAAGAAACAAATCAATATTTAGGTCCAATTCCTCGAGCTAAGTAATCTAAGGTACGTGGGGTTTTCCTAAACTACATGGTCTTATTGAAAAAGTTTTGAGTAAGGTTTAAAGTTATGGAATCATATATTTATGAAGGGTTTAGAATTTACAATAACGAATATGCATTGTGAACCCTTTTGACGATAATGTTTGGTCTTGAGGCTTTCCCTTAAATTTGATTTTCATTCATATATATGTACGTATGTATTTGGAATTTCAAAGGTTAATGGAGAGCATGAATATTTGTACTCCCTCTCGAGTTATAAGCCTTTTGATTTTCACATGTTATGGATTGATAAATTTCACCTTTTGAAGCATGGTATAAATGTTTCTTCGCTATTGTTAAATGATTTGAGATTGATTGTGAAGAAGAGAGGTGATTTACTTGTTGATAAATGTTGAAAACGTTCATTGAAAGAATTGTATGGTTTACTACAAAATAAGTGACCACCCCATGTTTAAGAATTGAAAGATGAGAATCTTTGTGTAAGTTGTCATATATTTTGAACTACAAATTCGATTGCATTGTTTAAATGATTTGGGTGGTCCAAATAAAACATTTGAATGAAAAAACTATAACATGATATTGTATGGCTTATATGACTTGCAAGTCTTGATATGACAATACCAAATCAGACAAATTCCATAATAGACTCAGACTTGACTAGACTACATACTTTTTCAGACATTAGACCCCTTTTCAGAAAGATGTATGACTTGAAATCCTAAAAATAGGCTTAAAGAGAGTTAGATGGTTACCCGAAAATTGCATGAGTTCAGATAACTCAACACCAGAAACTGAGTTTTGCCGATTTAGGTGATATGATTGACTAAGGCCAATGCATACTTGTCCTTGAGACACTAGTATGCTAGACTAGTATGTAGGACCCCTATCTTTGCGACAAACTTGGATGTGGGGGCTTGGCCGATGATTTTATGGTGGACCCATATAGGCCATGGGTACTAGACTTGTAGGGTGTACCATCTAGTTCAGAAGTAAGATAAAGAGTGAATCATTATTTCAGAGAATTATTTCAAAGTCTTTAAAGTATGCCCATGTGTTTTCCTATATCGTATGTAAACTATTTTATGAATTGCTCTCACTTATGTTGTATAAAAGTACATTATTTTGGATTGCTCTGTGTACCACTACATCTATATTGACCCCCTATATTTTAGGATCTGAGGCACAGTCCTGGGGTCCCGCTAAGCAGTAGACTGTTTGTCCAAAGTTCGCAGTTGGTGAGCCTCTCTTATTTCGGAAGGCCTTGGTTATTGGACATTGCTATTTTATTTTTTGGTTCGACTAGGGCCTTGTCCCAGTATTTAGACAAATGTTAGTTTTCGTATTGCTAGAGATTTCACAGACTAGTTCTCATGTGGTTTCGAATGTTTATGAATTAAATTCTGCATTGTTCAGTTGAACTCAGAAAATGACCATTATTTTGTTTAACTGATTTGTCCCGCTTTTACTTATAGTATGAATGGTGTGCATGATTGCCAGATAGATATGGTCTCTCAGGCCTTCATGATTCGAGATGCTCGTCGTGGCCAGCGCTTCAGCTCGGGTCGTGACACATTAATAGTAAAAGGACCATCAGTTAATGAACCAGTAGAGATAAAATATTTATTATAGCTAATAACACAATTGTTATCAGAAAATTAACATCATAATCATATCTCAGAACCCTAGAAACTGAAATCAAACTTCTTCTAATAGCAGGTACATATAATGTTTTGTAAAATTAAAACTCTATCATTACCAAACGAAAATCAAATATTTTCTAATGCTAAAGCTGGTGCTGCTGAACCATCATCTTGATAAACATTAACTTCACCTCATTTAGCTTATGCATTTCTTGAAGATCCTGCAATGTAGTGCAGGTGTGATCAGTGACTCCTAAATCTACACACCATGATGTGGTAGAAAATATTGCTAAAAACATTTCAATGACAAGTGAAAGTGAAACTAGCTTGTTTTTCTTCTTGGCCAAGAAAACTAGAAAAAATGTCTTCCAATTGCCCGACATCTTGCATTGAAAACACTTTCTTTAGAATTTTTCACGCTGCCGGTTGGAGTTACAGCTGTCTTAGCATTATGAGTCTTTTACTTCTTCTTTTCATCTTTTGATGGGTTAGAGTAGGTGCCTTCATAACTTGAGAAATTGAATGGCGACACTATCGCTTCGGACACCATATCAACCATTCTCAAAATTCACAGAGAGTATATAAAAACTACAAGGAAGTTAAAGACATTTAAAATGCAACAAAATCATAAAATTACATCAAGGTGTGCTATACTGTAACAAAAGTAATAACTGGAGTTCTACAAAATCGAATATCACTCTGAAAGTTTCTATGGACTACTAAATGTTTTTGCAAGCATTTTATACCCATAAAACTATCAAACCAACCAATACAAAATATAATCAGTGTCTAAATCACAAAACACTCAGTTTCCATCTAAACTCTCCCTAGCCTGAGATTCACACAACTCTTATCCTAGGTAAAACTCTTCCTCGACACTTCCGTTGCAACCAATGCTTTCACTATGATGGTTAAACAATTGTTGTGAGAGAGTAAGAAAAAACAATTATATTTTTTTACATCCTCTCAATTCCAATTACCTTTGCAGTAAGTAGGCTTTATCATGGTTAAACAATTGTTGTGAGAGAGTAAGAAAATATTATTTTGTGTCTCAACTCAAAAAGAGTATTTATAGTAATAAATTCATCACATTATTGGATGAAAATGAACTAGAATAACAAGAAAGTAAACAACATTATGTTTATTCCTTTTTAGAAGAATTTGAACAAAGTCATAATATTTATGGGGTTTCCTCTTGGTTTATTTGTATCATTGTTAATATGTAAATCTCAAAATAACACATCGCATACCTTTTCTAATTAGAGTTTTGCAGTTACTAGATTTTTTGAAAAGTTTTTAATGTGTCATTCTTTTATGACATATGTGAAGAAATTAAGAATATTAAAGCTAATGAGACAAAGCTTTTCTTCAGTATGTTTTCACGATACAAACATATGTGTATTTATTCACGATAAAGGATCAAAGACAGAGAGTCCTGCATGCTATCTATCAGTAGTATTTAAGCTTATCACAACTATGGTTGTACCACATAACATGTCCACATACAATACTGCATGTTAGGCGACTAGGATATACAATACTAATTAGTTGCAATTAACAAGTCCTAATCCATCTCTAATCTTGCTCTCGTTTATCCCCCTTCAAGCTGGAGTTGGGGTAGTAAGGCACAATGACGAGCTTGGTCCATAAAGTATGAAACTAAGACTATGACAACAGTTTAGTAAATATGTTTGCTAGATAGCTGATGCAGCGAGGGGATAAACTTTGTCACCATAACTCCTTGAACAACTCTTTCGTGCATAAAATGGTAGTCAACCTCCACATATTTTGTACAAGCATGTAAAATTGGATTAGCGCTTAGGTGAACGGCACTAATGTTGTCTGTGAAGAGTAGTGTAGGATGGGCAAGGTAAATGCCAATCTCTTTTAATAGAGAGGTAACCCAAGTGAGTTCCTCAGCTAGAGACGCTAATGATCGATATTCAACCTCGGCGCTAGACTTAGCTACTGTAACTTTCTTCTTTGATGACCAACTGATGCAATTATATCCAAGTAAAAAACACAAGCCTGAAATTGATCATCGAGTTAGTGGGAAGCCATCCCAATCAGCATCAGAGAAGCCTACTAAATTAAGAGATGACTTGGTGGAGATATGGAAGCCTAACTGAGATGTGCCTTTGATGTAGCTAAGCACACGTTTTACGCCAGACCATTGTGTAGAGGTGAGTTATTACATAAATTGACACAATAGGTTAACCATATGGAAAATATCTGGAAAAGTGACAGTCAAGTATTACAAAACTCTAACAACACTTTGCTAGTTAGAGGTATCAATTTGTTAACCAGAAGAGTCATGAAGACAGTGTTTCTATGAAAGAGGTGTTTAGATGGCCCGTGCATCATGCATGTCGGTGCATTTAAGGAGATCAGATGCATACTTACTTTGGCTTAGGAAGAGACCATCCTTATCACAATAGACTTCAATGCCAAGAAAATAGTGAAGGTTTCCACAATCTTTCATAGGAAAACATGATTGAAGCTTGTTGATGAGCATAGACAGACATGAAGAATTACTTCCTGTTAGAATTATATCATCGACATAGAGGAAAAGTAAAATGGTACCTTTTGATGACTGAAGCACAAATAAGGATGGGTCAACTTTACTATATATGAAGCCAAGATGAAGTAAATAGTAACTAAACTTGTGAAACCATGCTTTAGGAGCTGGCTTTTGGCCACGAAGAGCCTTTTTAAGCAAACAAACATGATTCAGGAAAATATGTTCTTCGAAACCTAGACGTTGTTACATATATAAAATTTCCCTAAGATCCCCATATAAAAATGCATTTTTAACATCGAGTTTTTTAATCTCCAATTTTAGTGTGGTTGCAAAGGCCAAACCAAGTCAGATTGTAATAACTTTACCACTGGACTAAAGGTGTCATCAAAGTTGACACCTTCAGTTTGATTTTATCCCTTCATGACAAATCAAACATTGAAGCATTCAACTGAACCATCGAACCAAAGTTTAGCCTTGAAAACCCATCGCAAGCCAACAACATTCATATGGGGTTGCTGTGGAACCAACACCCAAGTCCTTTTTTATTTTAATGCATTTAGCTTGTCATGCATGGCAGCCAACCAATGTGGTTTATATGAAGTTGTTTTAATGGAATTTGGTTCAACTTTATCGGGATAAATAGAAGTCAAGAGAAGAGTATGAAATGTAGGATTAGATATGGCATGCATTTTTATTCTTGTGAGCATGGGATGGGTGTTATCAGAGGGTTGTTGGATGAGGATTTGCTCATGAACACAAGTAGGTTGTTCAGGAAAGGCTGGTAATGTCACGACCCAAACATGGCCCTGGCTATGATGGGCATCCCAAACCGTAATGGCTCAAGCGCCTTTTTTCTTTCTGGCAATCATGCACATCATTTAAACAGTATAAAGAGATGCGAAAGTTTCAACATATGGAAATATGGTCAACATTATAATTCAACTGAATAATCCAAAAATGAAATTTCATAAACCTCCAACAGTATCTAACATCAGTCTGTGAAATATCTACTATATCAAAGCCAACGTCTTACTTAAAACTGGGACAAGGCCTTAGTCAGGCCAACACCACAATGAAATAATAATACTCTAAAAATGGTCTTCCGAAGTAAGGGAGGCTCACCAACTGGAAAAATCTACGGCTTAGCGAGGCCCCTGGACTGAGCCTTAGACCCTGAAATATAGGGGGTCAATACAGATGTATTGGTATACAGAGTAATCCAAAAACAAAATACAAATTTTATACAACATAGGTGAGAGCTCTTATAAAACTTGTTATCGCAAAAATTATTTGGAAATACATAGGCATAGTATGATGAGTTTCAACAATTTTTCTGCCCTATGTGACTAAAATTACTTCAGCACTATTGATATAGATGGTACGCCCTACAAGGTCACACTTTTACCGACTGCCAGATCTCGGTTTTCCACCAAGATTGGAGTACTAGTTAGGGGAGGGTACGCAGATCACAAAGCAGGGTGACACAAGCCCCAACCAAGTCAATATGTCGTGGTTGGGAACAAGATAACAAAGCAGGGCTCCTAACCATAGTCCCAAATTAGGATGATATTAGACTAGGTACACAAGATCACATCGCAGGGTACTAAGGTTCCGTGTCAGCAA
Organism: Capsicum annuum; assembly: GCF_002878395.1. NCBI lineage: Eukaryota > Viridiplantae > Streptophyta > Magnoliopsida > Solanales > Solanaceae > Capsicum > Capsicum annuum. The sequence continues at coordinate 399,332 of NW_025856554.1, forward strand.
ATCACGGTTTCCAGCATAGAGTCTTCTGACTCGTGCTTTCTTTGAGTAACCATCTAACCCATATTGGCCCAATTTAAGTTTATTATAAGAAAACATGCATCATACACACAAAATTCTTTTCTTTTTCATTTGAGGGAAAATCCTCAACGGGGTATCGTCATACCCCGACTTGCAAGTCATCTATATCACATTGATTCTCTGCACATCTTATGCAAATCATTTATTTGAACATCAGTAAGATTTCCTTCCATTCAACACATGCATATTGATTCCCAACACTTTAATAGTCAAGAAACTTTCATCATTTATAAAGCAGCACAACAATAGCTAAACACAATTTTTATGATCAAAAGGGCTTTTAAAACTCGTGCTCTCAATAGTTTAACATTAGTATCATAAGGGGTGCATAAATATCATCATGGAGATTAAAAGATTCACAGCTCATATTCATAACACCTTTCTAAGTCCAAGTCACATGTCCACAAATTCAACAATCAAGATTTATAAGAAAAGCAACCCCATGATCTTTCAATATTCTTCTCAAAACCCTATCACAATGCATGTTTTTTGTTAAAAACGAAAACCCACACTTATAATTGTATACATATTCAAGTAACTATTAAAAACTTATTCAAATTCATAAAAAAAAGCATGCCCATGAGATTAGGACAACTCCACATTCCTTAGTTTGCTTAGTATGGAGAGTGGAACCCGAATCTTGATTAAGTTCTTGGAATTCTTGACCATAAAGAGGAACTCTTGATCTTTGGGAAAAGGATTAGGATTTTGATTTTATTGGATATGAGTAGTTTCTGATGTATTTAGCCCAAACCACGGTTTAATTTTGTGTTATAACTGAGTTAAGATGAGGTAAATCGACTAAAATACCCTAACCTGACCCGAATTTTAAAAGTAAAATGTGGATTGGGACCCATTGCATTACCAAAGCGATGCATCGAGATTGCATTGATCCATTGGTTTGGCTAACACAATTACCAACTGGCGCATCGATATCGCGTTGAGCCACTGTCTTTCTCACCCAAATGCACCCCAAACCTTGTTCAAAAATTCCAAAACTTTCTCGAGATAACCCCTTTACATACGTGAACATAAATCAACTTAAAAACCCATGTCTCGAGGTCAAAACGATCGATCTAGAAACCATTAAATTTTAAGAGCATAAAATAAGGCTAAGTCATTTCAACACTTAGAAAAATTTCAAGTTCCTAGTTTCTTATGCATGCTACTAGGTGTGGTACTACACAAAATTTTATGGGTTTTACATTATCCCCCCATTGGGATCATTCATCCTCGAATGATGGTTGGGGACACAGGTAAGCACGATTAATCTTACTAAAGAGAAGGTTAAAAGAATAGGGCAAAGATTGTACCTCATATATCACTATTTGCAAGATCTAAGAGATTTACGTATCTTGCATGCATATCATCCTCTGACTCCCATGTAGCTTCCTCAGCCTTTTGATTCTTCCACACCACCTTAACCTCTTGGTTCTTAACTTTTGAACTTGGTGATCCAAAATGGAAATGGGATCCTCTTCATATGATGAGGAGTGTTTCACATTGATTTCCTCTATAGGTAACACTAAATAATGGTCCCAATGCACTTCTTCAATATGGAAAACTGGAACACGGTATGTACAAAAGCCAAAATCATGAGTAATTCTAATTCATAGGCAACCCCACCTATCCTTCTCATAATCTGGTATCGTCCTATATAACGAGTACTAAGCTTCCTTTTCTTTCCAAAATGCATGACTCCCTTCATAGGAGAGACCTTGAGAAACACCCGATCACCAACCTCAAATTCCAACTCTCTTCTCTTAACATCAGCATAGGACTTCTAACTACTCTAAGTTATCTTAAGTTGTTATCTAATGATTTTCACCTTCTCCATTACCTGATGAACAGGATAAGTCCCTAACAATCAGGTTTCACCTACGTCATACCACCCAATCGGTGATCTACATCCCCTTCAATAAAGTGTTTCAAAAGGAGCCATCTGTATGCTGGCATGGTAGTTATTATTTTAGGCAAACTTTATCAATGGAAAATGATCTACCCAACTACCTTTGAATTCAATTACATAGGCCCTCAACATATCCTCAAGGGTTTTAATGGTGTGTTTATCTTCCCCATCATTCTGAGGGTAGAAGGCAGTGCTCTAGTTTACTTGGGTACCTAAACCCCTCTGAAATGATCACCAAAACTACGAAGAGAATTGCGTACCACAATCGGATCTAAGGGATAATGGTGCCCCTAGCAAGCAAACTATTTTCTCAATATACAGTTTGGCATAATCATTTCTTTAATAGTTATTCCTCACAGGCCAAAAGCGAGCTGACTTGGTCATCTAGTCTACAATCACCCAAATGGAATCATATTGGTTTTGGGATCGCGGATGTCTCGTGATGAAATCCATATTGATTATCTCCCATTTCCACATTCGCAAGACTATCTCTTGGGAAGTACCACCTTGCCTCAAATGCTCTGCCTTTTCTTGTTGACAATTTAAATACTTGGAAACAAAATAATCAACGTCACGTTTCATATTATTCCACCAATATATTGCCTTATGGTCATGACATATTTTAGAAGAGCCTGGGTGAACAACATACCTAGAAGTGTGAGCTTCATCGAGGATCCTCTCTCGCAAACCATCCATATTCGGTACACATAGCCTACCTTGATATCTAAAAATACCATCACCGCCAATTTCAAATGCCATTACCTACTGTTGACCCACATCATTTTTAATCTGCATCAAGATGGGGTCTTCGGCCTACTTCTTCTTAACTTTAGCACATAGGGAAGATTTAGCTATCTTCTAAACAATTACACCTCTATCTTCAAAATCCAGAAGTCGAACCCCTAGATTTGCAATTCGGTGAATATATTTCACCATCTCCCTCTTTCCTTTCTTAACATAAGAAATACTACCCATAGATAATCTACTAAGCGTGTCGGCCACCATATTTTCCTTGCCCGGATGATAGTGCAGACTCATGTCATAATTCTTCAATAGTTCCAACCACCGCCTTGGCCTGAGATTTAAATATTTCTGTGAAAATACATACTATAAAATTTTATGGTTAGTGGAAATATCAACGTGTACCCCGTACAGATAATGCCACCAAATTTTTAGTACAAACACCACAGCCCCTAACTCCAACTCATGGGTGCAGTAATTTCGCTCATGCACTTTTAACTGCCTAGATGCATAAGCTACCACCTTGCCATGCTTTATAAGTACACACCCAATTCCCACTCGAGATGCATAACAGCACAAAAAAAAAACCTTTTATACCCTCAGAAATGATTAAAATAGGTGTAGTAGTCAACCTATCTTTTAAGTTCTCAAAATTATTATCACAAGAGTCAGACCACACAAATTTTGCAGTTTTTTGTGTCAACCTGGTAAGTGGAGTAGCTATGGAAGAGAAACTTTCAACGAACTACTTGTAATACCCTGCCAAACCCAAGTATCTTTGAATATCGATTGGAGTCGTGGGTCTGGGTCATCTTCTCACTGCCTCAATCTTTTGGGGGTGATAACGCTCAATTTACACATCAATTTAGTAAAAGACTATCGTCGTCAATATATTTACTCAACTTTAGAGTCGGGGTCGAATCCACAGGGAACAATGTGACTGGCGATTAAACTAGTTTGAAACTAAAGCTACAATTTATATTCAAACAATAAACACAAAAAGACAACATGGGGTTCTTTAATGATTGAACAAAAGTTATGGTTGTAACTTGCTTTAGAACTCAAATCCAAAATTTCAATATCTTATATCAATGATATAGAGAAACTAGGGTTGTGATCATAATGATTACTAATCCCCATTAAATATTATCTGTAGCATTGGGTTCTCATAACTTGTGGGAAACACCAAATTAACAGTTTCGACAGTCCATCTAAGTGTTTCTCAACCTACTTAGATGTTGAACTCCTTAATTCTCTCGAACTTAGGAAATCATTCTATTTATACTAATTTTATATCAAGTTAATCAATCTTGTTAAAACATGAATCATTAGATGGGAGCTTAACCTTGCCAAATCCTTATTGATAATTTGCTACCTTTAGTTTATTTCTCAGTTCGAGCAAATCAACATAAGGCGGGATCTATTGTTTGCAACCAATAATAACAATCATAACAAAGGAATTATCAAGAAGTCTCCACAATCACTCAAACCCTAACCAACTATTAAATCCATGGAAGAATAATCATAGATCCCACAACCCTAGTTGTGGATTTTAGTTCCATATGAAAGAGAAAGAAATAATAATAATTGAATTCATAATTCAAAGTAATTAAACTTACAAAAGATGTAGTTAGAAATTGATTCTCTTTCCAAATTCAAGAAGAATATCCCACAACTAAATCAAAGAATTGAAAATTGAATTCTATGTTAAGAGAGCCAAAAAGAGGTGAACTGGCCTTTTGGAATGAGTTCCAGCCGTTTCAAGATTTTCAAGATGATGCAGCCCCTCAATGAACCCTAAAAGCTGCTATTTATATCTGTAACTTAAGAAAAATCTGAAATTAAGAATTCAGAATTTTTTTAGGTGACGACATGTCTAATAACTTATCATAAATCTGATAAGTTATTAGAGAATGCCGTCAGGTCCTCTTCATCTGTCTAACGACCTGTGTGACAACTTATCACAAGTCTGATAAGTTATCAGACTTCTCGTCAGACCTTGCTTCCAATTTCTGCCTTCTACTTGTGAGTGATGACATGCCTGACGGCTTATTAGAGATCTGATAGCTTATCAGGATATGTCGTCTGAAAATCTTCAATTTTCTTGTTCTCTACCTATGTGTGATGACATGGTCTGATAGCTTATCACAAATCTGAGAGCTTATCAGACCAAGTCATCAGAAGAAATCTTCAAAACTTCATTTCTTGCACCTTTTACCAAAAATCATCCTTCTTGATGGAGCTTTAATGTATTTTCATGCATCTTGACTTTTACTGCAATATCAAAGAGAAAATAATCAAAAACGACAAATATTGCTTAAGACTTTGCAATTATTCTCAGTTAAAAGCCTCAAATATGTTAGCATCTGCTCACACATCAACACCCTCAACTTAAAACAATTGCTTGTCCTCAAGCAACTAAAATACCATACTACGATGCTTAACCAAGGGACACGTAAGATACCAATGACAGTTTATTATCAAGTTTAGCTCAAAATGCATTACCTTCTTCATTTTCAATCACTTTAAATCCAACTGTGTATATCAATGAAGATAAATAATGTGACACAAGGTAATCAAGATATGGCATCAAATTAGAAACAATAACCATGGAAATATACAAGTTACACTACCCAAACATATAAGCAGCTAGCAATGCAATCAATGTGACCTTACAATAAAGAAGTCCCTCTTCACTCATATATGAAATCAAGTATGTCAATGAGGGGACGGTCAAGAAAAGCTCACTCTTAAAAAGAAGTTCCAGTCAATGAATACCAAATACCATAAGCTTGCCCTTATTTTCATTACCGAAGCTTTCAGATAGTTAAGTTAGGATCACTATAGGACTTTTCTTCAGCTTGTAATATAGGCTTTGGGATGGTATGATACATAAGGATATTTAAGATAACTAAGCCTCCTTGGCACTACACTATTTTTGGGGTCTCATTTATCAACATTTACCTTATTTCTCCCTTTCTTGATTAAGCAAATTCAGGATGGGTGTGGTCATTTAGTCACTCATTTTCTCTTTTTCACAACTTTTCTTTTCTCATTCTTTTTCTACCAAACCCACACTTTCTTATATATTTTTTTATTACCCTTCTTCATACTCACTTTACATCACACAGCCCTATGATAGCCACCCTCAACTTAGGGTATTTGCCTAAGTTAAAGTGCACAATATCCAAGGAGGACCAGGGCCAAAATAGGTTCATTGTGGTACAAATGGGAAGGTGATAGGTATAATAAAAAGAATAGGCATTCAAGCTCAAAATCAAGATCAAGGGATATTATTCACACATGGAAGGTCATTTAGGCTAAAAGTTCACTAATATCAACAACGGCCTATGATCCTTTACTAACCGCTATTCTACAATGAAGGCAAGACCAACCAGGCAAGTTCTAGCTTTAACACACAACGGGAACTAGGTAGTAGCTCACACAAACACGGCACAAAGGTACATCACAAGCTACTACCCATTCTGTTCATGCAATTATTAGCAGTGCTTATCATGTCCCTAGTACTAATGCCATAAAAAGATTCATAGTAGTCACATATAGATGCACATCACACAGTTACCAGACAGAAAATTGGAGAGGTATTTATCATTCCAAGAAATATCAACAAAAATATGTCAACTGTCCTAGATACTTATTTTTCTCTTAATTAACCACAACACATCACAAAACAAACATAATACGCCTAAATATGCTGGCTCTACTAGGAAAAAGACTCCGGATAAAAGAGGCACAGCAACAAAAACCCTAATAAGACATCAACACCCACAAGTAGTCCCACCTTCAAATTATAATCATACATTGTCTCTAATGCGTCACACCAAAACAAGAGAGTCAGAAACATACATGTGGCACCATAGGTGCAAAGTTCTGATGTCAATCAGATAATACGAATACAAACAACAAAATAACTTGGGTTGCCTCCCAAGAAGCACCTAATTTAGTGTCGCAGCACAACCTAACTCAATTTTTCTCTCTACCTTGAGGATATGAATTTCACCCCCAAATTAGAGCCCATCTTTTTGCCTCGATCATAGGGGGTGGTATAAAAATTAAGAAGTCGAGTAATAGATTGAGCATGGTAAACCACTCGGCCTTAAAGTGAGGTGTGTTTTTATGTTGCTTGTGTAATGTAAAATCAAGAATTTAGGATTCTTGTTCCTCACTACACATTCTTCTACTATTTTAAATGATTCCACAGACAAGATATCATCTAAATATAATGTAGAAAAGTGCTTTGAATGAGGCCCAATCAATCCTACTTTAAAATTTATACTATCTACTACACACTTACTTTTATTCACCTTCTCAATGTCAGTCTCAAAATCAAGATGACAATCGAGTGGTTGTGATTCTTGAGTTTTCCCCTTAAATTGGCTAATGTCCTGCTCATATTCTTCTTTTTTTAGCCACTGTAAACATGGTGGGAGTGGTAACTCTTTTAGATCTTCCCACAGCTATTCTTGATTCTCTAAAATTTGTTTCATCAATTTGTTCGCTTGAATTGTTACCGCACAAATGTCTTCAGTATTATCACTTTGACCACAAGCCAAACACCAAGATACAGTAAGTAGGACAGTATCCATATCAAATTGTGAAGGTTCCCTCCATGCACTTCCAGGTAAATCTGGACAGCAAGCCTCAAAATATGGTCCCCCCCAATAATAGCAAAAATCGTCACACGAATCGTCATCACTCAAAAACTATCATCCAGGCTGACATCTTAAGAAAGGTGTGAGAAAAATAAAAATAAAAGAAAAGAAAATAAAAATAAATAAACTAAACAAATATTTACAAGTTTGAATTCAAGAAAGTAAACTAAAATTCCAAACCAACTCAATACGCCAAATTGTTCCCCAGCAATGGCGTCATTTTTTATAACGCTCAACTTACACGTCAATTTAGCGCAAGGCGGACGTCGTCAATATATTTACCCAACTTTGGAATTGGGGTCGATCCACAGGGAATAATGTGAGTGGAGATTAAACTAGTTTGAAACTAAATCTACAAGTTAGATTCAAACAACTGGCACGAAAAGACAACATGGGGCTCTTTAATGATTGAACAAAAGTTATAGTTATAACTTGCTTCAGAACTCAAATGTTGAACTCCTTAATTCTCTCGAACTTAAGAAATCATTCTATTCATACTGATTTTATCTCAAGTTGATCAATCTTGTTACAGCATTAATGATTAGATGGGTGCTTAACCTTCCCAAATCCTTGTTGATAATTCACTACCTTTAGTTTATTTCTCAGTTCGAGCAAATCAACATAAGGCGGGATCTATTATTTGCAACTAATAAATAACAATCATAACAAAGGAATTATCAAGATGTCTCTACAATCATTCAAACCCTAGCCAACTATTAAATCCATGAAGGAATAATCATAGATTCCATAACCCTAGTTGGGGGTTTTAGTTCCACATGAAAGAGAAAGCAATAAAAATAACTGAATTCATAATTCAAAGTGATTAAACTTACAAAAGATGTAGTTAGAAATTGATTCTCTTCCCAAATTCAAGAAGAATATCCCACAACAAAATCAAAGAATTGAAAATTTAATATAAGTTAAGAGAGCCAAAAAGAGGTGACCTGGCCTTTTGGAATGAGTTCCAGCCATTTCAAGATAACCAAGATGATGCGGCCCCTCAATAAACCCTAAAAGCTACTCTTTATATCCGTAACTTAAGAAAAATCTGAAATTAAGAATTCAGAATTTTTCTTTTAGGTGACGACATGTCTGATAACTTATTACAAATCTGATAAGTTATCAGAGAATGCAATCAGGTCCTCTTCATCTGTCTGACGACCTGTGTGACGACTTATCACAAATCTAAAAACTTATCAAACTTGTTGTCAGACCTTGCTTCCAATTTCTACCTTCTGATTGTGAGTGAAGACATGCCTAATGGCTTATCAGAGATCTGATAACTTATCAGGATATGTCGTCAGAAAATCTTTAATTTTTTTGTTCTCTTCCTATGTGTAACGACATGGTCTGATAGCTTATCACAGATTTGATAGCTTATCAGACCAAGTCGTCAGAAGAAATCTTCAAAACTTAATTTCTTGCATCTTTCACCAAAAATCATCCTTCTTGGTGAAACTTTTATGTATTTTCATGCATCTTGACTTTTACTACAATATCAAAGAGAAAACATTCAAAAACAACAAAAAATGCTTAAGACTTTACAATTATTCTCAGTTAAAAGCCTCAAATGTGTTAGCATATGCACACACATTAGGGGGTCAACCTTAATTCCCACACTAGACATGATATTCCCAAAGAAGGAAATAGCATTGAGACAAAATTCACACTTGGAAAATTTTGCATGCAATTTATGATCTTTGAGGGTCTGAAGGATAATTCGGAGGTGACTGGCATAATCCTCTTCATTCTTAGAGTAAGCAAAAATATCTTCAATAAAGACTATAACAAATAAGTCTAGAAACTGGTGGAATACCCTATTCATAAGGTCCATGAAAGCAGCAGGGGTATTAGTCAGTGCGAAGGACATAACTAAGAACTCATAATGGCTATATCGGGTTCAAAAAGCTATTTTGGGAATGTTAGCCTCTCTAACCTTCAACTGATGATACCCCAAATGAAAGCTATTTTGGGAATGTTAGCCTCTCTAACCTTCAACTGATGATACCCCAAATGACGGTCTGTCTTAGAGAAATATTTTGCACCGTTGAGTTGATCAAATGAATCATCAATTCTAGGAAGACGATATTTATTTTTAACAGTAACCTTATTTAGTTGATGGTAGTCAATATAAATATGGAGGGAACCATTTTTCTTATGCACAAAGAGTATAGGTGCACCCCAGGGAGAAATACTAGGACAGATAAAGCCCTTGTCAAGAAGATCTGCTAATTGCTCCTTCAACTCTTTCAATTTTACAAAAGCTATTCTGTATCGCAGAATAGAAATAGGTCGGGTATCCAACAACAGGTCAATGCCAAAATCTATCTCCCTATCAAGAGGTATCCCTGGGAGATCATCAGGAAAGACTTCCAAAAACTTATTAACTACGAGGACAGACTAGAGAGAAGGACTTTCAGTATTAGAATCTTTTACCTGAATCAGATGATACAAACAACCCTTAGATATAAGTTTGCGGGATCTAATATAAGATATGAATTTCCCTTTGGGTGCTAGAGAATACCCCAACCACTCTATCACTTGATCTTTCAGAAAAGAGAAGGTAACTTTTTGAGTTCTACAATTTAATATGGCATAGGATGAATAGAGACAATCCATTCCCAAAATGGAATCAAAGTCAATCATATCAAGCTCTACCAGATCTACCATAGTATAACAATTACATACAGACACAAAGCAATTTCTGTACATCCTTATACCCCCTGCATTACCTTCAGCTGAAGGGAAATCTCTCTGAATGTGGCCCATTTGGCTACAGGAGTGAAAATTCCTCCTCTCAAAGTAACATTTTCCTAGGTGGTTCTTCTTGATGATAGTACAACGGGGAAATAACTTAGTGGGCTATGTAATGCTCCCCTGGGAATGGGTGTCCTTCATTCTCCAACCACTATTAGCCTAAGGATTAAAAGGTCGCTGATAACGTGGAGATCTGGGCTCTAGGGCGTTGGTTGAAGGTTGTATATTACCTCAAGTCTTTTTCTTCGATTACCTGTTACCCCAATTTCTATCCTGATGCTAACTGTAGTGCTGATCTGTAGATCTGGCCCTGTTGGCCTACCTGTATTTATCTCTTGCCTCATCCAGTCTCTTTTTCTTCTCTTTAATCAGTTGCATATGCATCAATAGCCTAGAAAAGTACATATCTTTGTTCAATATTTCTCCTTTGAATTCCAATAGCAAGTCATCCGAAAGACCAAATACAAACTTCCTCATACAGGCCCTTATGTCTCTCGCCAATTCTAGAGCATAGCAGGATAGTTGATTGAATTTCAGCGTGTACTCCTTGACGCTCACCTTCCCCTATTTTAAGATCATGAATTCTTTAGCCTTGGACTCCCTGAACTCCTGGGGAAAAAATTATTCTAGGAAATCTTCCACAAATTCTCCCCATACAGAAGGCTCAGCATTATTTCCCCTCGAATCTTCCCATTCATTGCACCACTGATTTGCCACCTCTTTCAACTGATAGGTTGGTAGTTCAACCTCTTTCATTTCATTCACATGCATAACCCAAAAAAATTTCTCTATTTAATCCACAAACTCTTATGGGTCCTCCTAAATATTGGTACCCATAAACTTAGGTGGGTTCAGTCTCATGAACTACCCCCCTCCCCTTGGGGTCTCAGATACACTAGACGCAGACCCAATATCCTACGACCTTCGAGCCTAGGAAGCCACCAACTATGCAACTATATGCATTAACATTTTCAACTTAGTAGTTGATATCTCTCTCTGGACAGGTTGGGTGTGGTTAGTCCCAGATGGGGGAGCCCTAGGTGCCCTGGGAGGACTTGTCTAAATAGGAGGGACTCCCAGAGTAGCAACAAATTCAGAAGTGTGAGCCCTATTTCGTGTACTCATCCTATAGGTAAGGTAGACAGCCTCAACTTAGGCATTATGTTCATTGGAGAGATGGGGAAGCATGATAGGTTTTGTAAATACAAGAGACCATTGATTAGAGGACATTTAAACTCTATAGCATGAACTAAACCACAAAAGAGAGAGATATTCCTAAATGTCTTGTAACCTCCTGCTTATAGATGTGGTGCGCTACAAACCTATAAATAGGAATCTACCCAATGTGATTTTGCAGACACTCTGGGACCATGAACCGTACTCTAATACCAAGCTTGTCACGACTGAACCAGGCCCTAGCCATGACGGGCATCCCGAGTCCCTTTTTTATTTCTGGCAAGCATACGCATCATTCAAATAGTATAATGAGATGCAAAAGTTTCAACATACGAAAACATGGTCAACATTATAATTTAACTGAATAATCCAAAAATAAAATTTCATAAACCTCTAATAATATCTAACATTAGTCTTCGTAATCTCTACTACATCAAAGCAAACATCTTACTTAAAACTAGGATAAGGCCCTAGTCAGACCAATACCACAATGAAATAATAATGCTCTAAAAATGGCCTTCTAAAGTAAGGGAGGGTCACCAAATGCACACTTCTGTCTGACAAATCTATAGCTTAGTGGGGCCCCTGGACTAAGCCTCAGACCTTGAAATATAGGGGGTCAATACAGATGTAGTGGTACTCAGAGTAATCCAAAAACAAAATACAACTATTATACAACATAGGTGAGAACTTTTATAAAATATGTTCTCGCAAAAATCATTTGGAAATACATGGGCAAAGTATGATGAGTTTCAACAACATTTCTGTCCTATGTGATTCAATTTAATTCAACACTATTAAGCTAGATGGTACACCCTACAAGTTCACACTTTCATCGACTACCAGATCTCAGTTTACCACCAAGATTGGAGCACTAGTGAGGGAAAGGTATGCAAGATCACAAAATAGGGTGTCACAAGCCCCAACCAAGTCAATATGTCATGTTAGGCTCAATATCACAAAGCACGGCTCCTAACCATAGTCCTGAATTAGGATATTATACTAGGTACACAAGATCACAAAGCAGGGTACCAAGGTTCTGTTTGGCAAATTACCATTTCCAGCATAGATTCTTCTAACTTGTGCTTTAACCCACATTGGTCTAATTTTAAGTTTATTATAAGAAAACATGCATCATACACACAATATTCTTTTCTTTTTCATTTGTGGGCAAATCCTAAATGGGGTATCGTCATACCCTGACTTGCAAGTCATTTGTATCACATCGATTCTCAGCACTTCTTATGCAAATTATTCATATGAACACCAGTAAGATTTCCTTCCATTCAACAATGCATATTTATTCCCAAAACTTTAATAGTCAAGAAATTTTCATCATTTATAAAGTAGCACAACATTAGCTAAACATAATTTTTATTATCAAAAGGACTTTTAAAACTCATTCTCTCATTAGTTTAACCTTATTATCATATGGGGTACATAAACATCATCATGGGGATTAAAATATTCACAACTCATATTCATAACACCTTTCAAAATCCAAGGCAACAATCAAGATTTATAAGAAAAGCAACCCCATGATCTTTAAATATTTTTCTCAAAACCCTATCACAAAGCATGCTTTTTGTTAAAAACGAAAACCCACACTTATAATTGTATACATACTTAAGTATCTATTAAAAACTTATTTAAATTCCTAGTAAAATCATGCACATGAGATTAGGAAAACCCCACGTACCTTAGCTTACTTAGTATGGAGAGTGGAACCTAAATCTTGATTAAGTTATTGGAATTCTTAAGCTTAAGGATGAACTCTTGATCTTTGGAGAAACGATTAGGGCTTTGATTTGAGAGGGTATGAGTAGTTTCTGATATATTTAGCACTAACCACATTTTAATTTCGTGTTACGACTGAGTTAAGTTAAGGGAAATAGACTAAAATACCCTCCTGGCCCAGATTCTAAAAGAAAAATGTAGACTGGGCACCCAATGAATTGCTCGACACAATACATCGAGCCACTGGTTTGGCCAACGTGATTACCAATGCGGTGCATTGATATTTCATTGAGCCACTCTCTTGCTCACCCAAATGCACCGCATATATTTTCTGAAAAATATGAAACTTTCCCAGGACAACCCCTTTACATAGCTGAACATAAATCAACTTAACAACCTACGTCTCAATGTCAAAACGATCAATCAAGAAATCAGTAAAGTTTAAGAGCTTAAAATAAGGATAAGTCATTTCAACACATTGAAAGTTTTCAAGTTGCTAGATTGTTAAGATTTTACTAGGTGTGGTACTAAGCCTAAAATTTTGCAGGGTGTTACAAGTAAGTTCACAAAAAGGTTGATACCGGGAATGTTAGACAGATCATATTACATAGAGCTAGCTACAGAATACTTTAAAGAGGATGATGTGCTAATGCCGTGAGAAGATAGGATGCTTGGAGCTGCATCACGTGGGTCCAAGGCTGCTTTATGGGATACATATATGGAAGTACAACACTTTGTATGCACTAGTCTATTTGACACCGCATCAACTGAATATAGCAACTGTGATTCAGAGGAGTTTGTTGGTTGTACTAGTGATGAAGCATGTGGATATACTATTGGAAGGCGCAAACATGATGTTGAAGTATCAGGAGGAATTTTTGTAGAGGGATACTCAACCCTATGCTGCAAAAAGTCATAGAGCATTGAAAGATGGGAATTGTTAGAATCTGAACTCAAAGCATCACTCATAGACACATAAAGTAAGGTAAGTTCATCAAAAATCACATGTCCTGAGATAAAAACCTTATTTTTTTAAGTGTGATAGCATCAATAGCCTTTGTGAAGTAGACTATATCCTATGAACATTAATGAAAAGGTTTTCGGTTGGAACTTATGCTTATTCTATCCTTTCAGGTATGGAAAGTACCTGCAGCCAAAAACCTTCAATGTATTGTAGTCCGGTATTTTTTCATGTAGCTTAGAAAATGTGGATTGCATACTCAATGTAGAGGTAGGTATTCTGTTAATCAAAAAGGTTACAGTCATGAAAGCTTCAACCTAAAGGAACAACGGAAGCTTTGCATAAATGAGTAGAGTCAATACCGTCTTAACACTGTGTCTCTATTTTCTTTTTGTTATTTCATTTTGTTCAGGAATATGCAGACAAAAAACTTTTCTTTTGATACCATTTTGATCAGATTAATTTATAAAAGCCAAACTATTGAATTCACCACCTCTATCACATTGAAACAGTTTAAGTTTTCTTGAAAACTAATTTTCCACTAATTTTTGAAAGTTCATAAAAATGGGTTGAAGATGATATTTCTTCTTTAGAGAATAAATCCAAGTAAATTGTGTATAGTCATCAACAAAAATAACATAGTATTTTATTCCTTGTGAAGAAACAACATGTAAGACCCTGCAAAATTCTAAGCTTGACTCAGTCCTTTAAAGCCTACTAAAGAGTCCCAGACTTAAAAAAATATTCAGCTAAGTATTTATACTTAGGATCATTTTAGCCTTCGTAGTATGGCAATCCTAGTTCATGACCTTCCCAACCTTATTTTGTCAATTTTCAAATTGATTCACAATCAGGGTCACTTGTATCCCATCTCAGGTGAGTCTTAAGTGTTTTTTATTAGCATAAGGACGAGTTTGGATGCTAAAAACAGTGAGGGGTCACGATGGCCCCGCATCACGAGGGCCAGTCAACCCAGCTAGGGGTCGCGTCGTGATAGGTAGTCAACCTAAGTAGGGGTCGCGATGAGAGGGGCAGGCCAGTTTATCAAATTTCAGCTACGGGTTATGAGGGTAAATGGGTCAATTTCCCCACCCTTATTCATCCAAAAATAGAAAATTAAGCCCCTATTCACTAAAATATACTCACTTTCTCTCAAACTCTCTCAAGAACAAGCATTAGGGTTTTCAATACAAGATTCAAATCTCAAGAATTCTACCATTAATATTCCCAAGAAAAGCCTAAAGGTATGTGAAGTGTTCATCCAAGGGCCCTTTAACCCTTGGAGTTCAAGAAACCGTTTTAAAAATCTTAAATCATGATTTCCATGTTGTGGGTTTTTGTATTCATGTTAATCTTGTTATGTGATTTCCAAGATGATGTCTTTAATGAATTTCATGAATTTATGTTAGCATGTGGGTTGAAATCTTGAAATTGAAGTAATTAATGCAGCCATAATGTATTGAATTATTATTCATGCCCATGTATAATGTGATGCCTCCCATGTGTTTGACAAAATGCCTAAGTGAATTAATTTTACAACTTGATCCATTGTTGATCTTAATTATGAACTCATGAAAGAACTACATGTCTAAAGGACTCCCTTGTTAAATCTATTCATTGAAGGTGTTTGTTAAAATACTTATGTGAATTGTTAGTGTACTTCAAGATTTATAAGTGTTTGATGAAGTGCCTTGGAAAGTGAATTATGAGCATGTGGCCAATATTGTGCCTTCAAGATTTATGTTATGCTTTACTATTTATGCTATCGAGTCCTGGGGGTATGTAATACCCGATAATTTAGTTGTATACCTAGACACAGTGTCAGTTATAGAATAGTCTCAGTCAGGTCACAATCATTGGTACTTTTAGTCAGTTTTAAAATCCAAGAAAAACTCAGTAAACTTAGTACTAATCGAGTCGAGTTCAGTAACATTTCAGTCAATCCTAGTATGAACTAGGAAATCAGTTCAGTGTCTATTCAGTTGGGAGTAGGATTCATCAGCGAGTAAACCCAAGGATGTGGAATCACCTGCCAGTAGAGGGTTTGACTCTTAGACGCAATCCTTGCATTCCAAAACTACGTCTCCGGCATAGGTTAAGACATCAAACCTACCAGTCGAGGGTTGATAAGGTATTTTAACATGTCAGTTGAAGGTTTCACCATTCCCATTAGAGTACCTGCCAGATGAGGGTATCTCTTCTGTTGTCTTTACCCGTTACATGGTACTAGAACCCTTCAAACTGGGGTTATAGGTTGGACCTCAAAATTTATTCAGAAAAGAGGCATGTCGATTAGATAATTACCTCTCACCATCTAACTCATTATAGTTCTACCGACTTTAGGACTTTTAGATACAGTTATCCAGGTAATCAGTAATACAGTATCAGTAAACTCAGATATCAGTAAATTAGTATTCAGAATTAGTATCCAGAATCATCATAATTTCAATTATAGTCTATGTATTCATGCATGCACTGCAATTCAGTCATATTCATGTTATTTAGTTAGTATTGTTCATGCATTATGAACAGTACATTTCATCCTACCTCACTGAGCATACTAGTATATTCAAAGTACTGACTCATGTTTTCTGTGCTATGATGTCTTATATCATAGGTTCAAACGCACGAATCCCAGAGCATCCTCAGTAGTACAACTTCTCAGTAAGACAAAGTAGTGGTGAGTCTTTATATTTAGAGGACATGATTATTTTTAGCATTTCAATTATTCCATTAGCCAGTCAGAGTTATTTGGGGACTTGTCCCATCAACTCTATATTTCAGACTGTTTGGAGGCTTATCAGACTAGAGTATTTTTAGACAGTTGCTTTCCAGTATTTTGTTTTCTGTATACAGTATTGTTTTTAGATTCGAACCTTATATCAGTTCTATATTTAATTCCTTATTTTATTATTACAATGTATTTGTTATTCAGTGCTCACATAAGTCATGGGTTAGCTAGTGGTCCCTCAGGATTGTTTACGTCGTGTAGCGTCCGGGGTATAGACTAGGGAAATTAGAAAACTTGGTATCAGTTCCTAAGGTTCAAGAGAGTCCTAGGAATTCTAGAAGCCATATCTAGTATATTCTTGTGCATGGGTGTGTAGCACGCCACACTTATGGACAGGAGGCTACGAGATGTTTTAGGAACAGTTTCCCTTCATTCAGTATGTATATTATATGAGTGAGAATGAGCTCTAGTTAAAATATCTATCTAATCCAAGTTTATCTTCTATTTACAAATCATGCCTCCCAAAATAACTAAGTAAAAAGGAATGAGAGACCAGTCGGAACCCCATCCCATTCATCCAGATCCCCTGGACGAACATGTCTCCCATGTTGAGTTCAAAATAGCTTTCACCACCCTAGATCATGCTGTAGCAGCCTAGAATAATCACTCAGCTATTGTTATAGCCTACACAATGGCCAACACAGAGGCTGCTAGGATTCAAGACTTCACCCAAATGAACCCCTATCTTTCAACGGGTCTAAGTCAGATGAGGACCCTCAAGAATTTATTGATCAGGTATAGAAAGTTACTGATATTATGGGGGTGACAGCTATTAAGAGTGCTGATCTAGCTGCATATCAGTTGTAGAATGTGGCTCACTCATGGTTCAAACAGTGGAAAGTAGAAAAGGCCGTAAACCTAGGGCCCATAGAATGGGAGAAGTTTGCCACTGCTTTTCTAGATAGATTCTTCCCATATGAGTTGAGAGAGGCAAAGGTTTTGGAATTTATCAATCTGAAGTAGAGCAACATGATAGTGAAAGAGTATTCTCTAAAGTTTACTCAATTAGCCAGGTATACTCCATACGTGGTAGTAGATAGCAAGTCTAAGATTGATAAGTTTTTGTCTAGGGTGAATGATACTGTGGTTAAGGAGTGCAGAACCACAATGTTGATTAGTGAGATGGACTTATCTAGACTGATGGTCCATGCACAACAGATCGAAGAGCAGAAAAATAAGGAGAGAGAAGTAAAATAAGAAGGCTAGAATAGGTAGTTTCAACTTTGCTCAGCCTAAGTCAGAGGGTGGGAATCATTCTTAGTTCCCCTAAAATCTTTAGTTCTAGTACCGTCCTCAGCTAGTGATCTTGTGCTGAAATTCAAAGATGGCAACAGAGATAGGGCATCAGGCCCTAAATATCACGGTAGTATTAGCAGTGCCCGAACGAATCTTCTCTGCCAGTAGTGTGGCAGAAACTATCAAGGGTCTACAGAGTAGGAAGTGATGTATGTTTCGAATGTGACAAGCCAGGCAACAGAGTTAGATATTATTCCCAGTTAGGTTCTCAGGATAAGCGTATCATTCTTTATCTCAGTTTGATCACCCAAATAAGTAGGGTGCCTTATCCAGTGCCACCAGTAGGTAGCACCCAAATAGACTCTATGTTCTTCAGTCTTGACAGGATCAGTAAAATTCTCTTGATGTGGTCACTGGTACGTTACAAGTTTTTCATTTGCATATTTATGCTTTACTAGATCCAAGAGCTTTTTTGTCTTTTGTTACTCCACATATAGCAGTTGATTTTAGAGTCAGTCCCGAAATTCTTGAAGAGCCTTTCTCAGTCTCTACCCCAGTGGGTAAATCCATCATAGCCCAGTGAGTATACACGAATTATTCAATTATAGTATATCAGAAAGTCAATTCAAAAGGCTTAGTCGAATTAAAGATGACTAATTTTGATGTCATTCTCGTCATGGATTGGCTTCATTCCTGCTATGTCTTAGTCTACTGCAAAAATAGAATTGTCTAATTTTAATTTTTGAATGAACCCGTCCTAGAGTGGAGGGGTAGTACTTCAGCACTTAGGGGTCAGCTTGTTTCTTACCTTCGAGCTAGAAAAATGATATCTAAGGGGTGTGTTTACCATCTTTTCCGAGTCTAGGACTCTAGATCAGAAACCCCTACTCTTGAATCAGTGTCAGTAGCTTGAGAATTCCCAGATGTATTTCTCGAAGATCTTCCCGGAGTCCCTCCCGAAAGAGGAATTGATTTTGAAATAATCTCCTTTCAGATACTCAGCCTATCTCTATTCTACCATATAGAATTGATCCAGTATTACTCTGAGAGTTAAAAGAGCAGTTAAAGGATCTCTTAGAAAAGGGATTCATCAGACCCAATGTGCCCCCATACGGCGCACCAGTTCTATTCGTGCAAAATAAAGATAGTTCTCTCAAAATGTGCATTGACTACTGTCAATTAAACAAAGTTATGGTCAAGAACAAGTATCCACTTCCCATAATTTATGACTTGTTTGACCAAATTCAGGGTACCAGCTATTTCTCTAAGATAGACCTCAGATCGGGCTATCATCAGCTCAGATTCAAGGAATATGACATCCCAAAAACAGCCTTTAAAATTCAGTAAGGTCACTTTGAATTCTTAGGCATCTCATTTGGTCTTAAAAATGCCCCAGCAGCTTTCATAGACTTGATGAATCGTGTGTTTAAGCAGTACTTAGACATATTTGTTATATTCTTAATAGATGATATCCTTGTTTACTTACCCAATAAACATGATCATGCAGACTATCTTAGAATAGTATTGTATACTTTCAGAAACCATCAGTTATTCGCCAAATTCAGTAAGTGCAAATTTTGGCTAAGGTCAATAGCTTTCCTCAACCATATAGTTTTTGGTGATGGCATTAGAGTTGATCACTAGAGGACTGAAGCGGTGAGAGACTGGCCCAAACCTATCTCTCCATCAGATATCAAGAGTTTTTTAGGTTTGGGTGGCTATTACCGATGGTTTGTTAAGGGATTTTTATCTATTGCATACTCTATGTACATATTAACTCAGAAGAAGGTCAAATTCCAGTGGTCCGATTCTTCTAAGAAGAGTTTTCAAAAGTTGATGACTCGACTCACTACAGCTCAAGTTTTGACCCTACTAGATGGTTTCGATGGCCTTGCTGTGTACTGTGATGCATTCAGAGTAGGTTTGGGTTCTGTCCTCATGCAGACAGCTAACATCATAGCCTATGCCTCCAGACAGCTTAAACCCTATGAGAAGAACTATCCTACTCATAATCTTGAGTTAGAAGCAGTAGTTTTTGCCTTAAATATTTGGAGGCATTACTTGTATGGGGTGCACGTGGATGTGTTCACAATTCATAAGATCCTGCAGTATGTGTTCTCCCAGAAAAATCTTAACCTCTGTCAGATAAGGTGGTTAGATTTATTGAAAGATTATGACATGAGTGTGCTATACCATCCGGGCAAGGATAATGTAGTGGCTAATCCTCTCAATAGGTTGTCTATGGGTAGTGTTGCTCATGTTGAGGACAGTGAAAAAAAGTCAGCTCAGGAAGTCCATCAGCATACTAGAATAGGTGTCCGCTTAGTCAACTCAGCAGAAGGTAGTGTGTGGGTTCAGAATAATTCAGAATCATCTCTACTTTCTAAAGTAAAGGAAAAGTAGGATACGTATCCCAGTTTAGTTAAGTTGAAAGAGTCAGTCAGTGATCAAAAGGTATAGGTTTTCTCCCAAAGGGGAGATGGTGTATTCCATTGTCAGGGTCATCTGTGTGTGCCAAGTGTAGATAACTTAAAGCAGTGAATTCTTGTAGAGGTGTATAGTGTGTGTTACTCTATTCATCCAAGGGCCACAAAGATGTACCACGATTTATGGGAAATCTATTGGTGGAATGGGATGAAGAAAGACATTACAGAGTTTTTATCTAGGTGCTCTATATGTCAGCAAGTTAAGATTGAGCATCAAAAACCTAGTGGGTTTATGCAGGAGTTTAGCATTTCTACTTGGAAGTAGGAAGGAGTAAACATGGACCTTGTGAGGGGTTTGCCTTGTACTCGTCATCAGCATGATTCGGTTTGGCTCATTGCATACAGGATGACCAAATGAGCTCATTTCCTACCAGTCCATACCTCTTATTCAGCCAAAGATTATGCCAAACTCTATATCATGGAGTTGGTCAGATTACACAGTGTTCCATTGTCCATTGTCTTAGATAGAGGTACCTATTTCACCTCTCATTTCTGAAAGGCATTCCAAAAGGGTCTTGGTACTCAATTCACCTCAGTACCACTTTTCATCCTCAGATAGATTGTCAGGAAAAAAGGACCATCTAGACTTTAGAAGATATGTTGTGAGCATGTGCGATGGATTTTAAATGTAGTTAGGATGAAATTTTTCTTTGATTGAGTTTGCATATAACAACAGCTATCATTCCAACATTCAGATAGTTGTATTTGAGTTGCTTTATAGGAAGAGATATAGATCTCCCATTGGTTGGTTCAAAGTGGGTGAGGCCGCGGTGATAGGGCCTAACCTGGTATTTGATGCCTTAGAAAAATTTCAGTTGATCAGAGAAAGGCTTAAGACAGCTCAGAGCCGACAGAAATCATACGCAGACGTGCGTAGAAAGGATCTCGAGCTTGAGACTAGTGACAATGTGTATTTGAAAATCTCTGCTATGAAAGAAGTGAAAAGGTTTGGCATGAAGGGGAAACTCAGTCCCCGATATGTCGATCATTATAGAATTCTCAGCCATTTTGGAAAGGTAGCTTACAAGCTTGAATTTTCTTCAGATCTAGCTTCAGTCCATCTAGTATTTCGTGTATCCTTGCCAAAGAAATACATAGGTGAACCAGCAGTCATACTCTCGATAGAGGACATAAACGTTCAGAATAGTCTCTCTTATAAAAAGGTTCCAGTCGAAATCCTTGACTATCAGATTTGTAGACTGAGGAACAAAAAAGTCCCTCTAGTTAATGTTTTTTGGTGGAATCAGTCCATTGAGGGGGATACTTAGGAATTAGAAGAAGATATGCGAACCAAGTACCCTCACCTCTTCTCTGCCAACTCAGGCTTAGCTTAAGGTAACAGTTTTCCTTAAAACTTACTTAAAATTCCCTTGTAAAACTTGGTATCAGTTATCGTTGAATATTCAGTCATGCATTCATGAATTATTTTAGTCATGTATTCATTGTATTTAGATATGCATATTTATTATAAAAACCCAGTTTGTCTGAATATTCAGTCATGTATTCTTTACATTCAGATATGCATGTTCAGTATGAGAAAAAACTTAGTATATCAGTAGTTTCAATCATGTTTCATTGTTCGTGTCCAGTAAATAAGTTTAGTACATTAGTAATCTCATCTTAGTCAGCCTCATTCGAGGACAAATATTTCCAAGGGGGAGATATTGTAAAACCCCACAAAATTCTAAGCTTGACTCAGTCCTTTAAAGCCTACTAAGGGATCCCAGACTTAGAAAAAAATTTAGCTAAGTATTTATACTTAGGGTCATTTTACCCTTCGTAGTTTGGCAATCCTATTTCACAACATTCCCTACCATATTTTCTCAATCTTTAAATTGATTCATGATTAGGGTCACTTATACACCATCTCGGGTGAGTCTCAAGTTTTTTCGACTAGTGTAAGGGTCAGTTTGGATGCTATAAATAGTGAGGGGTCGCGATGGCCTCACGTCGCAAGGCTCAATCAACACAGTTAGAGGTCACATCGCGATAGGTAGTCAACCCAATAGGGGAGGCGATGCAAGGGGCAGCTCTGTATAGCAAATTTCAGTTAGGGGTTATGGGCGTAAATGGGTCAATTTTCCTACCCTTATTCACCTAAAAACATGAAATTAAGCCCCCATTCACCAAAATATACTCACTTTCTCTCAAAATCTCTCAAGAACAAGCATTAGGGTTTTCAATTCAAGATTCAAATCTCAAGAATTCTACCATCAATATTCCCAAAAAAAGCATAAAGGTATATGAAGTGTTCATCCAAGGGTCCTTTCACCCTTGGAGTTCAAGGAACCCATTTTAAAATCTTAAATCATGATTTCCCTGCTGTGGGTTTTTTGTATTCATGTTAATCTTATTGTGTCATTTCCAAGATGATGTCTTTAATGAATTTCATAATCTTATGTTAGCATGTGGGTTGAAATCTTTGAAATTAAAGTGATTAATGTAGCCATGATGTATTGTATTATTATACATGCCCAAGTATAATGTGATGCCTCCCACGTGTTTGACAAAATACCTAAGTCAATTAATTTTGCAATTTAATCCATTATTGATCTTCTTTATAAACTCATGAAATAACTACATGTCTAAAGGAATTCCATGTTAAAGCTATGCCTTGAACTTGTTTGTTGAAATACCTATGTGAATTGTTAGTGTACTTATGACATGATAGCATGCATCCCTATACATGTACAAGTTCAAGATTTACAAGTATTTGATGAAGTGCCTTAGAAAGTGAATTATGAACATGTGGCCATTGTTGTGTCTTCAAGATTTATGTTACGCTTTACTCTTTATGCTATCGAGTCCTGGGGGTATTTATTACCCAACAATTTAGTTGTATACCTAGAGCCAGTGTCACTGTCTCAGTCAGGTCACAATCAATGGTACTTTTAGTCAGTTCTAGAATCCAGGAAAAACTCAGTAAACTCAGTACTAATACAGTCCAGTTTAGTAACAGTTTAATCAAGCCTAGTATGAACTAGAAAATTAGTTCAGTGTCTATTACCTTGGGAGTAGGATTCAGTACCGAGTGAACCCATGGATTGGAACTCACCTGCTAATAGAGGATGTGACTCTTAGAAGTAATCTTTGCATTCGAGAACTACATCGCCAATGTAGGTTGAGACATCAAACCTTCCAGTCGAGGGTTGATGAGGTGTTTTAACCTTTCAGTTGAGGGTTCCACCGTTCTCATTAGAGTACCTTCTAGATGAGGGTATCTCTTCATTTTTCTTTACCCGTGGCACGGTACTGGCACCTTTCCAATTGGGGTTCCATGTTGGACCCCAAAATCTATTCAGAAAAGGGTCATGTCAGTTATATGATTACCTCCCACCATCTCAGTTTCATATTCACTCTCAGATTAGAACCTATTATAGTTCTACAAACTTCAGGACCATCAGATATGGTCATCCATATAATTTGTAATACAGTATTAGTAAATTAGTATTCAGACTCAGTATCCAGTATCATCATGATTTCAGTTAGTGTCTACGTATTCATGCATACACTCCCATTCAGTCATATTCATGTTATTCAGTTAATATTGTTCATGCATTATGAACCCATGCATTTAAGCCTACCTCACTGAGCATACCGGTACATTCAAAGTACTAACACATGCTTTTTGCGCTATGATATCGTATATCATATGTTCAAACGCACGGGCCCTAGAGTATCCTCAGTAGTACAGCTTCCAGTAGACAGCGTAGTGGTGAGTCCTCATATTTTGAGGACATGATTATTTTTAGCATTTTTGTTATTTAAGTAGTCAATCGAAGTTCGTTGGGGACGTGTCCCATCAACTCCATATTTCAAACAGTTTAGAGGCTTATCAGACCAGAGTGATTTCAGACAGTTATTTTCCAGCATTCTATTTTCTTTATACAGCATTGTTTTTGGATTTGAACCTTATGGAAGTTCCATATTTACTTCCTTATTTTTTTAATACGGTGTCTTTATTATTAAGTGCTCACTGCAAGTGTCAGTCACAGGTTAGCTAGTGGTCCTTCAAGATTATTACCGTCGTATAGCGTTCGGGGTACAGACTCGGGGCATTACAAAGCAGGGGATGGTCACCATAAATCACTATATATTTGTGCTAATGGCTCAAGACTATTTTTACTGGAAGGTTGAAAGGGTAGCTTACAACTTTTTCCCATTTGACAGCTACTACAAATGGAAAATCTTTTATTCCAAGTCTTAACATTAATCATCTTATTGCTATGCAGAAAATTAAGAATTCATGAATGTGTGTGTCTGAGTCGTTGATTCAAAATAGTGTCTGAGTTCTTCTCAACTTTCATAATAGTTAAAGCTTTATGTAAGATTTCTTCCAGAGCGTACAAGTCCTGTCTTCTATTCCCCTTTACCAGAACTATTCTTGTTGTCTTTTCCTTAACCATAAAACCCTCGCCAATAAATTCTAGTGAGCAAGCATTATCTTGAACAAATTTACTAATTGAGATAAGATTCTTTTTGATCTTAGGAACAACAAAACATCTTTTAAAATAGGTTCTCTCCTATATTTTTATTGCCTATATGTGGATCAGTAGTGTATTACCATTTCCTACCATAAGTAGATTACTTCAATTAAATTGAGATGAATTTGTAAGAGTGCCTGAAGAGTGTACCATGTGATTTGTAGCACCCGAATCCATGTAGAGATGATTATCATATTGATCAGCAAGTGACATACTTGCTAAAACCTAGGGTACTTCTTGTTGTGCCTAATAAGAATAATCCCATCGATAGAAAAAAGAGAGCTTCCAAAGATCTTACATGCATTGTTCTTTAAATTCTTTTTTGGTGCATTCTAACTAGTTGGATTTTGTCCAATGGATTGTGTATTATATTGCCTTTGATTGAAACCTCCTCTGTTTCCTCTACCTCTTTGATTTCCTCATCCTCTAAATGAATTTTCACGACCTCTTCCTTGAGTCTTTTGAGCCATGAAAGCCAAAGTTGAATCATAATTAGATTGTATTGTTTGTTCCTCTCCTTCTTTCCTCATGTTAAACCCTCTTAAGGAACAAATTGACTATAAGTGGGATATGGTGGTTTACCCAACATTACCGTGCAAAGGGTCTTATATTTTCTCCTAATACCTCTAACAAAATTAATTACTTTGCTATCTTCATCCAGTGGTTTCTGAATAGCCATGAGACTATCACAAATTCCCTTAATTTCTTTGATATACTCGTTAATGGACGTGGGCCCTAGTTCGACAGTTTGAAGTTGTTGCTTCAACTGAAACTCTTTATCTTTGCTTGCTTGTAGGTAGATATCCTCAAGGCAATCCCATATTTGTTTTGTGGTTGAGCATCCGATATTGAGGAATATTGACTCTTCTGTCATTGTTCTAGAAAGCCAACTTCTAACGAGAACGTCATGTTCCTGCCATTCAGTGAATTCCAGATTTGGACTGATTCTTTCTCCTCGTTTCCTACTGTCTCAGATATAGGGTCATACTTAATAATATTGTCAATTTTCAAGGTCTGCATAAGCTGAAAGATTTGCGTCCTCCAAACAAGATAGTTCGAAGGTTTCAACTTTATTGGACAAATTGAAATAAGTTGATGTAGTTAAGCTGGTGAAAGGGTTAAGGCAGTATTGAAGGAAGATGCCACGGCTGTTTCGAGACACAGAAACTTCAGGATCTTTTTAATTGAGCCTGGCTTCTGATGCCATGAAGAAATTAACAATATTAAAGCTAATGAGTTAAAGCTTTTCTTCAGTATGTTTTCACGATACATACATGTGTTATTTATACACGATAAAGGATCAAAGACAGAGAGTTCTACATGCTATCTATGAGTAGTGTTAAGTCTATCTCAACTATGCTAGTACCACATAATGTGTCCACATACAAGACTGCATCTTAGGCGGCTAGGCTATACAATACTAATTAGTTACTATCAAGGAGTCCTAATCCATCTCTAATCAGGCTTTCTTTCAATATGCTGTAGTAGTTGTATGTAAAATACTTATCATTTGTGAGGTAAAATATTTTTCGATTGTATTCACTTTTATTCTAAAGTTTCCCTGATTCAAATATGTGTGTGTGTGAAAGACCTACAATATATAAGCTTTAACATTGTGAATTTTTATTTTTATTTTTGGTCAAATTCATAAACATATCAAAAATTAAAGTATCTCAATTTAAGATTTTAATAAGAAACAGTGCAAATTCAAGATTGTTTGCGAACTCATAAAACATAACTATAACATACGATAAGTGAAAGAAACTCGTAACGTAAAACTCTAATCCCTGACACAATTAAACATATATAAGTTATGTTACAATGATTTTGTACAGTAAATATAATACAAATGAATCATTAAAATAATACGATAAATTTTGGGTCACTTTTTTGTTTGAGCCACTGATATTCAAAATTGGTTAATTGTTGAAAATTGCGCTTGAAGTTCCACCAATTACATATATATAAGTGAAAATATATTTCTTACAAAATGTACTTAATTCTTAAGTTGCATAAGTATATGCACTCAATTTTTTTATTTGATTCCTACATTGCTGGATTGTATGCATCACATTCTCGTAACGTCATATATCTAACTTTGAGACTGGCGGGAAACACTTTACAGAAACTCATCCCTATCTTTATTGCTTGAGCTATTCTTTTTTGGCTCTAGTTTATACCTTAGTACATCATGTAGAATTAATTTATTTTAATTTCTAACCTCTTTATTGATATTTCTTTTCTATTTGCATATTTGTCTTGAACACTTTATCGAACGTTTATATCAATGACTTCTTCACGTAAAAGAAATGTGCACTTTGAAATTGTGTATTCGGTATATATTCACATGAATAACAAATATTGATATTTGAATTGTTATTGTCATAATTAATGTTGAAAATGAATTCATGTAAGATACAGACTAAATAATGCTAATAGACACCTAATCTCATAGAACTAGCAAAAGGTTCAAATTATTATAAAAGATGATAATATATATTTTTAGATTGCAGAAAGTAGTCTATCTCATTAAATAATTAATAAACAATAAAATGTCAACAAAAACTTTTAAACGCATGAAATATCAAGTTAAAACAAATCTTTCCCTTTATTTTGCAATAATAAGAATCAATTTAAGATATGAAATTCAAAGGATTATTATAACAAGGTTATTCCAAAATAGAAGTCTTCATTACATACATTAGGTGAACGTTGGAATCTTGACTTGAATTGAATATTATTAATATATTTTACTTTATTTAACTAATATACACCATTAGAATGCATTTTGAGAATTTCTTTTTTAACTAATAATAGACTAATTTTCAAGAGGGACAAGTACAAATTGAGTGGGGCGGGGGGTAGAGCTTACCATATCATATCAATTCTAATGAGGTAATTTTAGGTTATTTTGTATAAAGGATGAAGTACATGTTGTATTTTCTCGAATTTTATTTTCTAATATGAGATCTTTTGTATTTCAATTTATTCTAATTGATTTTATTTATATCGTTTATATTTTATTAATTATTTGTCCATTGAACACTCACATATCAATTTTAATGTCTATAATTGATAAATTATTGAATACTGAACAAAAGAAATGTTTATTATTCATTTTATTCATAATAACCAAACTAAATTATAAATTACAGCAATACATAAAACAAATTTAACTAAATTTAGATGGTCCAACATCAAAAGTGGATAGAGTGTAATCTCTAGGAGCCCCAGGCATATCCATAGGATTTGAAAGGGAATGGAATACCACTTTCCTTTTGTTAGATCTCTACTTGTTCAGTCATTTTCAATTTTGCTTCTAGAATGTTACTCAGTTCTTGAAGTTGAAAATAATTTAGTCCTTCATATGAGCATTTTTATATTTACTGATTGAAGCCTTGCAGCACGATTTTTCTCTGCTTCAATCGACTTCTCCATTTTGATTACATCCTCATTTTGATAAGGCTTGGCGAGAGGTTTTTGACTATCTGTTTCGGGTGAAGGATTCAAAAGCTTATCTGTCACGGAAAGGACACAATAATGTCCAATAGAGTAAGCACTTTTTTCAGATAGGAAAAAAATTATAATGGTAGTTTCACCACCATAAAGGGTAGAGAAATCATTCGTCTTCTTAAAAGGTCATTACACCTTTTAGAAAATGTCATAGGTATTTTTTTTTGTTCTTCATCCTCTCTATTTCAACTCTTTTATGACCAGTAGGTTTTCTCATGATTAATTCTTTGATCTGAGAAAGTATGAAAATGTAATGTTGGGTCTCAACTCAAAGAGTGTATTTATATTGATAAAATCATCAAATTTTTAGATGGAAGTACACTTAAATGACATGCAAGAAAGTAAGAAAATCATGTTTATCATCAAATTTTAAGATGGAAGTACACTTAAATGACATGCAAGAAAGTAAGAAAATCATGTTTATTCCTTTTTAGACGCATTTGAAAAAACTCATAATATTAATTTGATTTCCTTCTTTGTATCTTTGTATAACTGTCAAAATGTACATATAATTGCATTACATATTTTTCCTAATTAGAATTATGACTTACTAAATTTTTGAATCTTTTTAATGTGTCATTCCTTATGGTATATATTGTAGTCGTCATATGTAAAATTATTCTAATTTATGAGGTAAAATATTTTCTCTACCGCACGTGCTTCACACATATAATATTTGATTATTTAAAATTAAATGACTTTATCTATTACGAAAATTTTTAATGAAGTAAAAAAAGTTCAAATCACTTTTCAAAGATCATTTCCACTTTATAAAAATATAAACATAAATATATATTTTAGTGTAAACATATATTTATTTTACGACCATAAATTTCAAGTGATGATGAATCATCACTTTTGCGTTTGTCATGCAATACATCTTTCCTTATTGTCTAGGCCGCATCAATTTCAACCATATTTGTTGTACAATTATTTTTATTTTTTTCAATGTTTAAAATTCTTCCTTGTTTTTAAAGTCAAATCTTTACTATATCATTGATTACATTCTTATTACGTACTTAAAAATTTAAAATTTTGGTACTTATAAAATTTTTCTTATTCTAACGTTTTTATATTTATTTTTATATTTTTCAAATCTTCTTTACAATTCTTAAACTAATGAAAAAAGTATTAGTTTTCATTGATTCTGGTGACTTCTAATAAGAAAAGATTTTACCATAAATATATTTAATTAATTTTTAACTTTTAAATATTAAGAAAAATAGTGAAAAGACAGTTTTGTCTAAAGCAAAGATTTTTAATGAAGGAAAAAAGTTCAAATAATATTTTTAAGGTCATTCACACTTTTAATATATTATAGACACTTGTATAACCATGCGTGACTCGCATGTGTAACCTTTAATTATTTAAAATTAGATGATTTGGTATATTGAGAAGACTTTTAATGAAGTGTAAAAGGTTCAAGTCACTTCTCAAAGATTCTTCATACTTTAATATAGTAACGTAAACATAACATATATTTTATAGTAAACACATATATATTTTACCACTAGAAGTTTCAAGTGGCTAATAGATAATCACTTTTACATATGTCATGAAGTACCTCCTTTTCTTGTTGCTAGAGGCTAAAAGAGACACATCGATTTGAACCATATTTGTATTATGAATATTTTTCTTTAATTTTTTCTATATTTAAATTTTTTTCTTATTTTTAAAGTTAAATCTTTATAAAATCATTGATTACTTACTTAAAACTTTTAAAAGTTTGGTACTTCTTATATTTTTCTGTAACATCCGCAAATTTTGTTTATTTTATTTTTGGTCTTTCCGTACTTAAAATATCAATTTTTTACTGAAGACATGATCGGGGGTGTTGAAAGGGTATCTCAGAGGAATTTCAGAATTTTCGAAAAGTCCTACGCTGATGTTAGAGGAAGGGAGGTAGAATTTGAGGTTGATGATTTGGTATTTCTAAAGATCTCCCGTCTGAAGGGAGTCATGAGATTCAGAAAGAAAGGAAAGCTCAGTCCTCATTACATAGGTCCTTACCAGATTACGAGAAGGGTTGGTGGAGTTGCTGATGAGTTGGATTTTCTCAAAAGTTTAGCTTTAGTCCATCCTATATTTCATATGTCAATGCTTAAGAAATGTATTGGAGATCATTTCCTTATGTTTCCTATCAAGGATATTGGTGTGAGGAATTCATTATCGTATAAGGAAGAACCCATAGCTATAATAGATCGATAAGTTTGAAAGTTGAGGAGTAAAGGGATAGCTTTAGTTAAAGTGTAGACGAGGAATTATAGAGTTGAGGAAGCTACTTGGGAGTCGGAGAATGATATGCATGCAAGGCATCCATCACTCTTTGAATCTATGGATGATGATGTGGAAGGTATTGATCTTATCTTACTCTTTTCATTCCATGTAGCACATTAAATTATGCTTAATGCGGTCCGAGTCTTCATTCGAGTACGAATGGTTCCAAAGGGGGATAATGTAACACCCTCAAATTTTAGCTATTATATTTTTGTTCTTTCCATACTTGAAATATCAATTTTTGACTCAAGTCATGATCGAAGGTATTAAAAGGGTATCTCAAAGGAATTTCAGAATTTTCGGACGAGGTTCAAAAATTTTAGGGACACAAGGGCAGTAAACCTCCGTGATAGACCTACATCACAGAGGTTGGATCACGTGATGGGCACCACACCGCAAGGCTAGATCATGCAATGGGTGTCACCCCACTGACGGCTAGTCTCTACAATAGCCACCGCATCGTGAAGGCTGTGTTTTCTGGGGTTACTTTCAACTATCTTAGAGGAACTTTTTATTCTTTTACCCTTTAAACCATTACCAACGATTTAAAACATCTCCTAAATGTATTATTGTCTCTATACATATCCTAAACCATCTTTCCTTAACCAAAAAAAGAGAGACTAGCTAGGGT
This sequence comes from Capsicum annuum, assembly GCF_002878395.1. Lineage (NCBI taxonomy): Eukaryota > Viridiplantae > Streptophyta > Magnoliopsida > Solanales > Solanaceae > Capsicum > Capsicum annuum. The sequence goes on from NW_025856554.1 coordinate 430,782, forward strand.
ATAAGGATCTTTAGCTTCAAGATCAGATTTTACTCTATGTATTATTAAATTCAAGGTGTGTAGAACTATTCTAAATATCATGGGCTAAATTGTGTCTTCTATATGATTTTCAAAGAATAAATTTTGAATGAATTCATTTTGAAAACCATTGAAGAGCATCTATCACGAAACCACTCTGATAACGTTATGCATTTATTATGGAGGTTTTCTGTTGAATGGTGTTGTAATCATATGTGTATATGTTATGATTTCCAAAACAGTGATTTATGGGTATGTTTTATGGAATTTCCTCTTAAATGATGAAATTATGGTCCTAATAAGTTATGAATATGAACTGTGTTTGAGAACATGATCTTGTCCCCTAATACAGAATTTCATGTATTTTTGGGTAAGGATTGACCTTTTGGGTTGTTTTTGTGTTCCAACTTATTTTCATCATTAGAGATTTTTAATAGCCACTCCAAGTCATTTATGACTTGCTGGAACTGATAGTTTGGTTACCGGGCAGTTCATTTGATTTCTAGGGCCAATTTCCCTTTTATAAGTCGTCATCCATTCCAAATGGCCGTCGATTAAAAAACTTCAGTAAAATAATTTTGGATGCAAATTCTGATTGTGCCAGTAGCTCTGTAATATAAATTTTAGGCTAGGTTGACCCTTGGTTCGGATCCCGCTGCACTCGAGATCATTTTGACCCATTAGTCGAAAAGTCATAAATCGAAAGATAGGGGTGTGGAACCTACAAGTGGCCTAAATGACCTCAGATTGAAAATTCGACTTTACTAATGCATCTAAAATGTGAAAATTAGTAGCTATGCTTGTTAAATGGCTAATGACAATTAAATACCTAGCATTGTTGATGATTTGTGATAATTGATAGTAGGTGATGTTGTTGGTTGCTTAAGTGTTGAATTAGAGATTTATGGTGTTAAAAAATGAGAGGTGTTGAATAATAGCTAGATAAATGTGTTTGCTAATATGTAACCTCTTCCTATATGATGGCTAGTGCACCTATGGTAATAAGAAATGAACTTCAGGTTAAATGGCGATTATGGTTTAGTTGTGCATCTTGTCTAGATATGAAAATTAGCTATTTAATAAATGGTAATTAGTTTCTATTTCATGAAAAAGGTCTACAAGAAATTTGTTAGGCTAATGGTTTGAGGCCTTATGATGACTAGCAAACTAGTATCTTAATAATAAATGGTGGTGAGTTGATAGAGACTAGATTGAGCATTTTAATGAGTTAGAGGTCTAAATGACTATATATCTATGGTTATTCATGATGATAATGGGACTTGGCAAATGGCCGTTAATAGAAATGTGGAAATCATGGTAAATGTGAGTTGGTTATGTATATACATAATCTTGATACGTTGATGAATTGATCTATTAGTGCACTCTCTGGTGGTATAGGACTTCGTGATGAGTTCTTTACTCTGTAGTTTTTTGGGTGTACTTCCCGGTGATATTGGACATCGTGGTAAGTTCTTTTGCTTTATGCTGTAATGATGGTATAAGTGTTAAATTTGGCATTTATGCAATTGTAATTGTATATTTGTTGCTTTATACTTTTGAATCAGTTATTCACTGTGTATGACGGTTGTGGTACGTTTTGATATGAGATATCATATTATTGTTCTAGTTGATTATTTATTTTATACAGTGATGATGGAGATGATTCAAGTTCGATTATGTAACTTGACTTATAGTTATTGGCTTACTTTACATAATCCTTATATCATAATTTAGCTCAGTCGGCTGATGATGCCTACTGAGTGCCCATTGTTTTGCTACTCATACTACACTTCTGTACCTTTTTGTGTGTAGACCCGAGTACTATTGTCGCTGCTGAATTGATTTCATACAGTGTTGATATTCCGAAGACACGGTGAGCTCTTGGAGTTTCGAGTCTCCCATTTTCCTCCTATATTTATTTAGTCTTTTGTTTTTTAGACGAATGTATAAGACTATTTAGACTTTGAGTTGTATTTCCTATTGCCGAACTTAGATGCTCTTGTAGTAATATTACCAGGTCGTGAGAATTGGCATCGTAGTTGTTTTTCTATTGTGGAATTTTGTTGTTTGTTGTGGTTTTTATCTATTGTGGCCCTTGTCAGGCGTTTCTACCAAAGTAACCCATTACCTTAGCTAAGGGTAACGGTGTTGGCTTACCTACTAGTGGGTTTAGTAGGTGCCATCATGACTCATGAATCAGGTATTGACATGTGAAGAGAATTTTTTCATACGTTTCATGGATCGTTTGAAATAAGAATCCTCTTATGATGTTTAAATCTTGTTGATGATCATTAACATGATTTCGAATAAAAGAGGCTAAGGTTATGACATAACATGATATGGCTTGCAAGTCTAGGTATGAAAATACCTAACATGAGATGCCCTTAATATAAGCGGAACAATTATTTTAAGAATGAATTATGGTCTTAAGAGGATAAAAATAGGCATAAAGAGAATTATATGGTTACCCAAATAAGGTACAAGTTTTAGACAACTCATCGTCAAAATCGTACATTGACAGTACGGGTTGTAGTGAGATTGTATGTCAGCAAAGAGGCGTGCTTTCTCATAATATGGTGTATTAGGACGGAGTCATACTTTGTTCTTACTCACATACTCCAATGCTTGCGAAAAACTTAAATTGGGGGCTGGGCTGCCGAGATAAGAGTGGATCCCATATAGCCCGTGGGATTTCAAAATTTTAGGGTGTACCATCTATCTTAGAAGTAAATCAAAGAGTTGAATCAATACTTTGAGGGAATGATTCAAATGCTCTACTTTCAGTGTGCCCATGTGTTTGATTTTTATTATGTTAACCTGTTCTCATAATGCTTTTGTTCATATTATATGAATCATACTGTTTCTGAATTGTTTTGCACACTATATTCCAAGTATTGACCATCCTTCTTGGCGGCTACAATGTCTCATAATGTAGGATCTGAGGATCAATCCCGCGGTCTAATTCAGCAGCAGTAGATTATTCCAAGAGTCTAGAGTTGGTGAGCCTCCCTTCCTTAAAAAGGCATCCTATGCATGTCTTAGTTTTGGTTGTTTTATGTTCTAGCTAGGCGCCTTGTACCTGTTTAGAAAGACTATTGTTTTCAATTCAGTAGAGACTTTGTAGATTATTTTAGATTGAATTTGGGTTTCCCTTTTTATATGACGTTATGAAGTTTCAAGTTTGATTTTGGTACTACCATGTTTTCAGTTTATCTTCTGCACTTTTATACCTTATGAGTTATGCTTATGATCATATGTTAAGGGATCTCTCGGGTCTTGATGGTTTGGGATGCCCGGCATGGGCAGGGCCTGGGTTCGGGTCGTGACAAGCTTGGTATCATAGCTTGGTCTAGGGCTCCGAGGAATCTACGAAGTCGTGTCGAGTAGAGTCCTTTTTATGGGTTTGTAGTGCTCCATACTTATAAGAAGGAAGCAACGACGCAATTAGGAATATTTCTCTTTCCTTCATGTCTTAGTTTGTTTTGTAAAGTCTGAATACTTCCTAACTCTTGGATTTCTACATTTCAGATCGTGCCTGCCCGTAGATCCAATTAGCAGAACACCCATGTTGATGATGCCCTCCCTACTCATGGGATATGGACCCGTTACAGAGCATGTACCCCAGAATTCACTACTACTCTAGGGGTTCCTCTAGTCCATACTAGCCCACCTGGGGCTCCTCGGGCCAGTGTTAACCATACCCAGTCACTTCAGAGAGAAATTTCAAATGTTAAGTTCCGTCAGTACATCTACATCATTGCTTAGCTTGTGGCTTCTCAGTCTCGTTTTGAAGATGTGAGTTCTGTGCCTGGTTCTTATAAAATCAGTCGGGTTGGACAGTTCATGGGGATGAACCCACCACACTTTATGGGCACTGAGGTTAAGGAGGACCCCCAAGGGTTCATAGATGAAATAGAGAAAATATTTAGAGTCATGCATACTAGTCTCACTGAGGGGGTAGAATTAACGCCCTACTAGTTGAAGGACGTAGCCAACTAGTAATACAAGGAATGAGATGAGTTGAGGGGTGAGGGTGTTGCACCTACTGTATAGGAGGAGTATTTTGAGGCTTTCCTGGATCACTTCTTTCCTAAGGAATTGAGGAATGCAAAACCAAAGAATTTGTTAACCTAAACTAGGAGAAGATAATCGCGAAAAAATATACATTGAAATTCACCCAGTTGTCCCATTATGCTCTGGAGTTGGTGTGCAACATGAGCGCTCATATAAGAAAGTTTGCATCCGGTCTCCCGAATGACATAGTATTAGAATATAATGGGGCAATTGTAACGCCCTGGAAAATGGATCCTGGAGCGTCACACGGTGCTTGAGGCTACGAGTATCCCCAAGCTAACCCTTTAAGCCATTTCATTCAGTTCAACAAAAATCAATGGGGTTTCCATAAATAACCCTCAAATATCAACAGAGTAATCATCATCCAAGAATAAAAGAATTTCAGAAAGATAACAAAATACAACTTATTAGTCAACTTCCAACATCTATACTAGTCTGACAAGCCTCTAAAAAATCAATAAAACCAGAGAGCCATTGATACATGCCCCAACTGACTCATACTCAGTTATCAAATGTAAGCAATTCCATGAAACTAACATCAGACATCATGTCCTCGGAACATGAGGACTCACCACAACAGAGGATGTAGAACAGCGTGCCTGAAGAATCACTGTCGAACCTGGAACTAAGAACCTGAACCCATATTCTGAGAAAATGCAGCCTACATCCAAAGATGTGGGTCAGTACCAGGGAAAGGAACTGAGTATATGGGGGTTTATGCAGTTGTACAAACATCATCATCATAAATATTTATAAGAAATATGCAGGATGTATGAAAGACTCACATAGCCCGAAGAAAATCATCATAATCATGAGAGGATGAAATAAGTATAATAACACATGTGAGTCATCATATAATTTGTCAATCACATTCATTTCATCAAGAATATCAATTCTCATAATGTAAATATCATTTAAATCTTTCGAAAGAATAACTTTCACAAA